>NC_050174.1:26522061-26667061 GCF_008315115.2 Sander lucioperca
CAAGACCGTTGCCTTTAGTTTCATGGCGGGATTATCAAGTGGCATGTGGTGGTGGAAAGACAAGACTAAAGGGGAGGCTGTTTTAAGTTATAACTTTTCAGACTTAAAAAAAAAAGGAAGATCCCACACTCAGCTCTTGCTTGGCATCACAATTTTTCTTTCTTTTGTCTTTTCTTTATTTAGAACAGCTGAAGAGAGACAGGAAACGGGGGAGAGAGAGGGGGGATGACATGCAGCAAAGGGCCTCGGGTCGGATTCGAACTCGGGACGCTGGCAAGGAACAAGCCTACATGGGGTGCATGCTCTACCATGTGAGCTATAGGCCACCCATTCATCACAATTTATTAATGATGTGGCCGGGTTGACTCAGTGGGTAGAGCAGGCGCACATATACTGAGAGGTTTATGCCTCGACACAGAGGTCCAGGGTTCGAATCCGACCTGTGACGATTTCCTGCATGTCTTCCCCTTCTCTCTCCCCTTTCTCACCTAGCTGTCATATCAAAATGAAGGCGGAAAAGCCCAAAAAATTATCTTAAAAAAAAAAATGAAATTAATTGTGATGCTGAGCAAGTGCAGAGTGTGGGATCTTCCCTTTTCAAGTCAGCATTTAAGTTTTTGTGTTGATGAGGGTCCCTGGGTTATCAGAGACACTGCTGACTTAATCAGGGTTAACAACAAAGTTTTATAGGAGAGGTGGGCCATCTCAAATTAATACTTGACTATGCCTTCATCTGTATATACCTGAAAATAAAACATTAGCCTTCAAGGGAAAGGGCAGACACATTACTTGAATCAGCATGTGGCACATGAGTGAGACTGATGTTAAAACTGGAGAGATTGCTGGCCAATAGCCATTATTCTAGTCACTAGCTGCAGGTTGATGATGAAACCTTACCTCATCAGCTAAAAGGGAGAGCTCACTGGAGTCAGCAGCATCGTAATCATAAAGGACTTTGGCCTTGCGGGTTCCTGTCGCTGGTGCCTGAACTTCCTCAATCTTCAGTGTGTCTGTCTCCACAGGGCTGCTGATGCCCTCTGATGCAGAGCCCGCAGTAGCTATGGAGTGAGTGGAGTTCAGCGCAAATGCATTGGGAAGCCTAAGGGAAAGCAGGTAGATGATCAGACCATACATAGAAAATACAAACATACAAAAATAACACATAAAATAGCAAAAAAACGGTATCAGCACATGACTGGAAACCAAGCATATCATGAGTAGGATTAGGCATCGAGAACTGATTCCATTGGAATTGTTTCAAAAGTTACGATTCCAATGAAATTTTTTTATTTTTTTTAAAATTGGAATCGTTTGGAAAATTTGGTTTCGAATCCGATCAGCGGTTCCAAATTTAACATGCGGAAGTTTTGGTTTCTGTAGTGGCCAGGCACTTGTTGTGTTGCAGCCATGGAGCACAGCCAGCGCTCTAAAGTGTGGCTTCAAAGCATGATAAAACATTAAATCACCAATGAATCAAAACAAAATGTTCCTCTTAACTGTGAAATAAGCATGTGACCCGTTTCAACTCCACCCCTCAAAGAATCAGAATCGATGCCCAACCCTAAGAGTGAGTTATACTTGCAGTACATCTACGCTGGAACATATAATACTGCAGACTGACGACATGATTTGTAACGTATTATCAAAACTAGTTCTAAAGACAAAGCTCTTTAGAAACGTTCCATTCCTGTCACTAATGCATTCGCAATAAACTTTCAAGTCTGGCCAGAAAACTAGAGGCTAACACAATTAGGGCCGTATTTAAATCGCGGGAAGTGGTAGTAGGTCTTCACCGGTCTGTGTGGGCATCTCCAAACCAGCCTGCCTTTTTGGTTCATGGTTCAAGCAGCGCACAGGGCTGTTTGATGTGGAATATACAGTAGAGCAGATGGTGTGGTGATTAGTATCACATCACTGGTAGGGCTGGGTACCAAATTCAATCATTTTTAGGCACTGACCGAATTGCCTCTAAAGTATTGAGTATCGAAAACTAGTAGTATTGGTATCACTACCGGTATTGAATATTTTTTAACGATACCCAGCCCTAATAGCTGGTCTCATAGTTTTGAAAACAGCTGAGTCAAATCATCATTAAGTATGAAAACAACAACTCAACAAATGGGAAGACGCTTCTTCAGGAACTCATATTGTTGCCTGGATGGTGCAGAGCGGCAGATGTGAACACACAGAACTAGTATTAGTAGTAAGAATTAGTAAAATGCCGATGGAAATAAGTAATAAAAAAAGACACAAAGTCTCATGTTCTAAATTGTTGCATCATCAGTGGTTGTTTCGCCGCCATGAAAATAAAGCCCTTTAGATAGAAAAGCCAACAAGAACCTCAATCTCACTCTATTCTTAAAGAGGGAAAATGAGCTAATGCAATGATTTCCAATGTCCAGCACTTAGTAATACTTTATTTTTAATATGGGTTTGGGAAGCATTGGAAATCAAGCAAATGTGTGTGACACACACACAC
Organism: Sander lucioperca; assembly: GCF_008315115.2. Lineage (NCBI taxonomy): Eukaryota > Metazoa > Chordata > Actinopteri > Perciformes > Percidae > Sander > Sander lucioperca. Next base: position 26,524,541 of record NC_050174.1, read on the forward strand.
ACACACACACACACACACACACACACACACACACACACACAGAGTAATCACATCAGCACACAAGAAGACGAGCCATACTCACACGTCCTGATCACAACTGAGGGCATGAGACAATGAAAATGATTTGTCATGATTTGACAAAACCTAGAATAACAATAATAACCAGACAGGCTTTCATAGGACACTGGAGCTGAGGACAAATCCAAGTTGTTGTTTTTATATATATATATATATGTTGTATTTATACATTTGCTTTCCTCAGTCAATCATTCCCAGACCCAAACGGAATCTGCAATTTTTTTAAATTTTTTTTTTAGTTTTAAGTGGCTATCCAGAAGGAAAATCTGCAGAATTTAGCAGTTTTTCTACTTGGGGTGGAGATGTGTTAACATTCAGATTTTTTTTTTTTTTTTTTTTTCATTTTTTTTAAATTATGCATAAAATTCTGCGCTGCTGATTCCGTGTGGCCCTGATCATTAGGTACTGTATGTTGATGCTCATTAAAAGCAAATAAATTACAAAATGTTTTTTCCTTGATGAAGCATATTCAATATAATTAAAAGTAAATCAGGCATATAAAAAATGAATCTATAATAAATGATCTGAATCATGACATTACATTAAATATTTCCGTCATTTCAATGCTACTCCTGCTCTGCTCAGGTAATATACAAAAATAATAAAATTGTACAGTGATAATGCTGTGCCACTTTAGACAAACGTTAGAGGGGTTAAACATGTAGTGCATGTAAAACTTGACTTATTCTAGCAGCAACAAAAGAGCTGTAGCCTACGACTGCTGATATCAAGCTATCCAGATAGGACATTGCAGGCAGGACAGCCGCCACAGTGAGCTGGTTGGATGAAGAGCTGCAGGCGACAGATGCACAGTGCAGTCTTGGTGAACTCAAACAACACCTTTTCCTGTTCCATTTCAGTCCACTAGAAAAGCACTCGAGCTGTGCCTGTCCTGCATCACGGCTCGGATTGGGGTTGTTTACAGTTTGTTCACAGTACACATTGCTCAGTTATCCCAACGTGGACATCCTGACTGAAGATAACTGCACTGCTGCAACCATGTGTCCCAGGAATGCACCAACTCTGTGCATTGTTGGCAGGGCTGGGCAATATATGGATATTACAATCGACATCGATATATGAGGCTAAATATCGTCTTCAATTTTGGATATCCTAATATCGTGATATGACAAGTGTTTTCCTGGTTTTAAAGGCTGCATTACAGTAAAGTGATGAACTTATTAGACTTACTAGCTGTTCTATTTTTTGCCTTTACCCACTTAGTCGTCGTATCCACATTATTGGTGATCATTTATCAAAATAAATATTTTGTGAAAGCACCAACAGTCAACCCTACAATATCACCGCAATATCGATATCGATGTATTTGATCAAAATATTGTGATATTTGATTTTCTCCATATCGCCCAGCTCTACTTGTTGGTTTATATATTCTTGATTGATCACATTTTTAACGGTGAATCAATCCCTGGGTGGCTACCCCTGTAAAGGCCAGTGCAATCACACCATCCACCCATGTTATCTCCTGTCTCACCTGGCCAGCTCTTTCTGGAGTTCTTGCATGTGGAAATGACACTGCTTATAGTAAGCGGCTTGGGCCTCCACAAACTCATGCAGGCAGCGCAAGTGGTTCACCTGCAGAAAACAACAACACAATAGTCCCTCTTAAAGAAACACAGATTCAAACTCCATGAAGAAGTACTCAGATCCTTTACTTAAGTAAAAGTAGAAATACCACAAAGTGAAAAATATTCCAAAAGTAAAAGGTGTTGTATACTGTACACTTTATCATTTCATAGGATTATTATTGCTGATGCATTAATAAGTAACCTTTTACGATTGTAGTTGGTCATGGTGGAGCTAATTGAACTATAAATTGTTGGGTAGAGGTCGACTGATTCATTTCAGAGTGCTCCGGCCAAAAAAAAAGCACAACAAACTTTATATTACGTTTGTCAATCAGAGAGATTTTTTTTTAGCAATTCTTCACTCCATAAAAAGAATCTTCAACGCATTATTCTGGCGATTGGGTTAGAAAATGTGGGCTAAGCCTTTGCGGTTCGCGGGAACAGCTGATTATACAGCAAGGCTGACAAGTGATATTCCTGTCATATCTGATCCGTTTTGAGGTTTTAAAGTTATCTCTCTCCACGGTTTCCCCCAGAAAAGTTGGCCCGGTGGCAAGTGTCTTTTTTCAACAAGGGCCCGCCGGGGGCCAGTCCCACACTGATGGCAGCATTAATGTAGAATCACATAGTTTCTGTGATACCAAATAATGGATTAAAAAGCTATAAGACAGACTCCATAGAGCCCTACATTAAGTCAGTGCTAAGCGCTAACTGGAGATTTGAAAATACGACTATGTCTAAGATTTCAACCGACCTGTCCCACTGTAACTGTAGTTTAAAACGTCTTAAAAATACATTTAAATATTTTTTAAATTAAATAAAAATCAATTTTAGTGCTTCTAGTGAGAGTTTGCGAACTTGTCTGTTAGTGACAGAGGACAAACAATTACAGGTTCAAAGACACAGGTTTAATATCCTGTGTCGCTGTCGTCAATGCTATGCACCTGGAACCCAGTCAAGAAAAGTTTTTATTTATTTATTGTTTACACCTCATTATCATTTCATTTGATTCTGGTAGTCCATAAAGGGACTTTTGTAGTTTTTTCACATGTTCAATATTTAGCATTTATCCTCTGTTATAATGATAAATACATGTATGCATTGTTATCCAGTGAAATGACTCAGTAATCAGTAATTTTTAAATGTGAGTATTATAGTAGTTTAGTTGACATTACTTGGGCTGTGTCTGCTGAATTATAGTGTTTTTGATTTTGTTTTCTAACTTAACCGATCTGAAAGGTTTTAGTCAAACAGCAATCTTAAGAAAACAACTGCAGTAGTTTAAATAAAATAATCATTATTTAAGTGCAACTTAAATTATATGTAGATTTGAATAGATACAGAATACATAAAAGTTGAAAATAAAAATATGAGTGAAATAGTGACTTGACTGCAAAATGTTGAATACAACTTCAGTGCTTTGAAGGGCGTGATTTTTTAACGACCCACAGGTAATAAAAAGAAAAGATTAAATAAAAACACAGCCACCAAAAATGCAAGCTAAAATTTGTGTGTGTGTGTGTGTGTGTGTGGCTGACGTACATGTGTACTACTGATGCCCTCCAAAAGCAGCCGTGTAACCTCTGCTTGGCGGTCAAACTCTGTTTGGGCCACTCGGAGCTCGTGTTCAGCCTGAAACAATAGGACGAGTATTAGAGACATATTTTCTTAACATCCCTCAGGATACTCGCCACATCAAAAGTCCACACTTGAATCTGATAAATAATTATAAGCTGCCAATCTAATAATAAAAATAATAATCTGATAGGCCGGGTGATTTAACTGCATAAATCAGGAAATCTCAAATGTTTTCACTCCACAGAACCCTCAGAAGACACACGTTACATGTAATCTATATCAAGGAGCATTCATGAGGGAAGACTTGAGTTGTTTTGCTACTGAACTGTTTGTACACTGTACTGTTCTACGTGCAGGAGAGGGGTAAGAGTAAAAGCTGATAGGTTAGGAGTTGGATCTATAGGGTGGGAATCAAGGCCTCATATGCTTCAAACAAAGAGCTGGTCAGATTGTCTAACACTTTCTGAAACCCCCTTAGCAATTAGTGTGTGTAATCAATCCCCAATTCAAATTCATTTTGTCTGGAATAGGGCTGGGTATCGTTCAAAACTTTTCGATACCGGTACCGATACTAATACCGTGACTTCGATACCAGTTCCTAAACGATACTTTTTTCGATACAAATTTTATTAAACCATTATAACAAAAGAAATTACAACATTACACTTTATGGCACAAATCTTACTATTTATTTTCCAGCTCCTACTATATGAGCCCCGTCTCTGTGTAACGTAGAGTTTTTCCTGCGTGTCTCTGCGACGTGTAACGTTAGACAGCCAATCACAGACATTATTAGATCTTGGTAGAAGCATGCTGCGTGCTGATTGGCTCACTGACGCTGATGAAATTCACTACTTAGGTATTGAAATTGGGTATTGAATGACGAGGCATTATTCAATACTTAATACTTTAGGTTTAGAGGCAATTTGGTCGGTGCCTAAAAAGTATCGAATTCGGTACCCAGCACTAGTCTGGAATTGCCTATTAGTGTGGCCAATTAAAACAGGTATAAGCACTTTGACTATTAGACAACATATGGTAAGACCTAGTTAATTTGAAGAAAACACTAAGGGCTTGAACCTGGAGAACAGGCAGTGGGACAAAGTTTACAACCACAACATTGACGTACTTACTTTTTCCACTTCCTCACTCCAGAGCTGAGAGGCCAGAGCATACAACAAAAGAAGAAGAGAGAAATATGAGTTATAACAAGGATATTTCAAAAGACCTTTGACTAATGTAATGTCTAAAAAGTGACTTATTACTAAATGATAAAACCTATTGCTTAATCCCTGGAAGACATCATTTCAGCAGTGGTAGATGTTAAAAGTTTGCAGAATAGAATGTATTTTGGTAAATTGATTTAGTAATGGTGTCCTGAGCACAGAATGAAGTCACACTTAAGTGTGAGAGAGAGAAAATGCAATGGTTGAGTAAAGGCAATCGTCACCACAGGAACATAGTTAACATCATTATATCATTAGTAACAGCTGTGCTGAGCTTCCTTAAATCTGCTGTTGTCCTGTAAAGAGAGGACAACAGCAGAGTACCGATGTGCTGCTATTGCTATTGCAGCACATCGGCACACTGAACTACTCAGGACAGAATGAAGCCAGAACAGACATAAGTGAATTTTGGATTTGTGTTCCAAACACATGGTTTCTCCACACTACTCTCTTGTTGCGGATATAAATCGCAGCCAATAGTAGTGTAATAAACAATGACTTGACAATGAATCATTTTGTGTGAAAAATGCTGAGCATACAGAACAGCAGAGAGGTGAACTGGAGTAGTCTGCCTAGTTCCTATGCAGTATGATGTGTGTTTTTTTGTTGTTGTTGTTGCTATGACTATGACCTGACTACAGCTGCCACCCTCTGCAAGAGGAGCAGAGGAAGCACATACACACATTCACAGCCTATTCATTCATTAACCCGAACCAACTCCCTTGACACCTAAATGTCATGTCTCAACTATGGCAAATGTCCTGCTTTTTGTTTCAATACAATGCAATTTCATAATGTTTTAATTCTTGTCTGTTTTAGCTCTGTTAATGCACCATTTGTTTTGGCTGATCTCCAGGTCAGAGCTGAAACAGACAGCTCAGACAGACAGACAGAAACATTCAACAATCACTGCTTCTCAGGCTGGTAATGTGTAATTTTCCAGGAATAAATACAACCAGGGTTTTTCCCCCAATATAAGGTTTATGTGCAGCACCCGAGACGTTTTGGGAAGCATTTAAGCCGTATGAATGCAACTAAGACTTTTCTCAGATCTAATGATTGTAGTTTGATTTTTTTTTAGCAAGTTTTGTCTTCAAGCTTCTTTAGTGTTATTTATTTATCTGCTCTAGCTTTTCCAACGTCTTAGACACAGATATAATAATTACGGTCCAAAATGATGTGAAAGAGATGCCAAACGACCCCAAAGAAAACAAAAATGACCAAAAAGAGAGGCAACACGACTACACACAGACACAACAAAATCTACGAAAAAGATACAGGGAAATTTTTTCACATTCTTGAAGAAGGAGGCCTAAACCCCTCGCCAAATACGCACACCTAAGTTCCCTCAAAGCCAGGGAAAACACTGACAACGTTATGCCAAGTACTTTGCTGTGCACACAAACATTTTAAGTTTTAAGAGGGAATGCTTAACAGAAAATGTGATCAATCAATCTGCTGAAAAACTAAAATTACAACAAAAGGCAGCAACACAAAGAGTTGGATTTTCTAGCTTTAGGAGATGCAAGATGTGCTTAAGCCTTAAAACAATAAAAAGTACAGAGATTAGTTAATGAACAACATCCTTCTGGGCTGTTAGCCACTTACTGGCTATCAATGGAACGCCAAGATTTATCATTATCACATAATATCAGACATGACACAGAGGGCAGGAATGCAACTCTGAGTTCACCATTCTTCCCAGATGGAATCACCTCCTGACCACTAACATTAATAAATTACAGATTCAAAGCTACTTACAATACGTGACTGGTATGACAAAGTACACATACCTGAAAAGTGAATTAAGAACCATAATAAAGATCCATAACAACGGCCCTTTCATAGCCAATGACCTCAGTTTAGAAACTTCAAAGTTCTGTACTCGACAATCAGAACATTAATATAGCAGTACACTATAGCGCCAAAGATTAAACGATTAACTGTCAATCATTAAATTAATCTGCAACTAATTTGATGCTCGATTAATTGGTTTGAATCAAACAAAAATTCTCTGGCTCCAGCTTGTTAAATGTGAATATGTTCTAGTTTCTTCTCTCCTCTGTGACAGTAAACGGAATATCTTTAAGTTCTGGACAAAAACGAGATATTTGAGGACGTCGTCTTCTGACATTTTAGAGACCAAACAACTAGGGCTGCACCACTTGAGGAAAATATCTAATTGTGATTATTTTGACTGATATGGTTCATGATATTGGAGGGAATGATACTTTTTGCATCATTATTCTCATTTCTTCTTCTTTTGAAAAAAATAAATAAAATGATTATAGTGTAATTTTTGCGAGGATCTGCACCGAACAAAGATTGTTTTCTTTAGTCTGTAGGATAGGAATTTTTTTATTTTTTATGATCAATTTTTTATTGTTTTTTTTTTTTAATTAACATACAGAACAGAAACACAAATTGAACAAGAACAAAAACCCTCTCCCACCCCCACCCCCACCCTCTGCAGTCTCAAGGAAAACAAAACCTTGAAAATCACTGTTTTATACAAAGCGAGTGGGGGGGGAGCCAGTGTTGAGCTATCATTTTCTTGGTTGCGGTTGAGCCGGCTGATTTTTTTCTTTAGTCTGTAGGATAGGATTTGTAGACGGGTACGTCTCTGCAGCACCACAATACTTCATTCAGAATGGTGGTGACATATTTTGCTTTTAACAAATATTGTTAAATATTTAGTGGGAATGCTGATTCAGCAGCATTCCAACTATTGTTATCCTGTTCTTTATTTATTATTATTCCGTCTTCCGTACGTTTTTCGGTCGTCTCTAACTTCTACATACTTTCAGCTATAAAAACCATCTTTCTTTCACCTACAGACGTGATTCAAACTTTAAACCATTCACGAAATATTCAGGTATTCAGGGTGTGCTCAGTGTTTTGATATCTTTTACAGTTTTTGTGAAATCACTGTTTAAGTTTAGTGTTCGTTTCAGGAAATGTTATCGATTAAACAGAGTGTGTATTGCGTGATGTCATCGCCAGAGCACAGAGCCTTAAAAAAAATATCTTTGTCCCTTCTCCATAAATTGCTCTCACACCCACAATATTTACTTGTCATGCACAATGTATACATCAAAACGTAGGTATTTTTGTCTAGTTTCAGCCAATTTGTCATCAATTCATCATCAAATCAATCAGTTATGCAATATGACTTATAGTTTTGGCTCGGTGACCTTCCAAATGACAAGAGTTCCACATCTTCCTCCATTCAGATTCAGATTCAGATAACTTTATTAATCCCCAAAGGGGCAATTCAGTTTTACAGCCAACCCATCCATTAAGGGTTAAACTAACTTAAAAAGTGCGTTAAAAAGTGCATTAGCACGCAATCTATATAATGTAATGTTATAAAATAATAAATTAAAAAATAAACAACATACAATAAATAAATAAATAGTACTGCAGCAGTCATACATCCCTCTGGGATTCGCTGCCCTGTTAAACATCCTCCACATTTCCGAGCAAAATGCAGAGCAAACCACTTTTTTAAATTGCTTATATGCCCACATTTTTAAGTTTATCCAAATAAATGTTATACCAATATGTTCGGAAAGGCCTTCCGGTGCTCAGGATGACATCATTTGACTGATACCCCTTATCGTCATTGCAGTCTGAGCCTTTATTTGAGAGCTCGCTCTCAGTGTCTCTGAATAGCTGCAGCGTGCCACAGGTGACATATTAACAGCAGGTGCTCTGGTCGTTAACTGATTACAGATCAAAGAGATGTCATCACAGAAATCAAAGGGTGTTTACAAACATTGGTGACTGGTCATTAGTATCCATGACAACACTTTCACAAACAGTCAACTTGAATACTACAGATTTCTGCATTTTCATCTGTTTCTCACAGCATTTGTCATCTTCTCTCCTTCTCTTCTGTCCTTCTCTCCTCTCTTCTCTCCTTCTGTCCTTCTCTCTTTCCTCTTGTTCAGCCCCCTTCTTTTCACGCAATATATTTCACGTCTCATCTCAGCTAGATTGATGCTTTTTCGTTCTATGCAGTGTATATGTCTGATAATAATACAAAGTATTTCTTCTTTCAGCCTGTTCAGGCAATTCATTTCAACTTTCATCTTTGACAGTATTACAGTTCAGCTTTTCTAACAATGTATTTTAACTCTTCACTTATTTAGGTAATGCAGTTTCACTTCCAACTCTGACAATTTTCCCGATTTTTCAGCAGTGCAATGCATTTAAGCTTTAAGATTTTTCATACAATTTGTTTCATATTTCTGCATTTGTGAGTCATTATCAGTTAGAAAATATACTCAGACCTCACAATCTTCTACATCTTTTGTCATTATTCAACTTTTAAAGCCAACAGTTCAGTTCAACATAAGCTTTTAACTTTTTAATGAAATTCATACTTATTAAACCAATTTCCACTTTTTCAACTGTTCTCATTTCTTCAACTTCTTCTTACTGATTTAAGCTATTCATCCAGTTTAGCTTTAGCAATTCAACTATTCAGCATTCCCACACATTTTCTGCAGGAAATGCATTTTCTAGTGTTAACTGCGATTCAGATATTGCACTAGTCGTTGTTTTGATAAAATTGCAATTAATTTGTGCAGCCCTACAAACAACTAATCCATTAATCGAGAAAACAATCGACAGATTAATCAACAGTGAAAATATTTGTTAGTTGCAGCTCTACAGTAAACAACTATTTGCTATGTAAAGATATAGTTCAGTAATGGCATCCTGAGCAGAGAATGAAGTCACACTCCCTCTGTGTGTGTGTGTGTTTTTTTAATAGCATTTCTGCCTTTAATGATAGGACAGCTCAGACATGAAAGGGGAGAGAGGGGGGAAGACATGCAGGAAACCGTCACAGGTCGGACTCGAACCCTGGACCTTCTGCATCGAGGAATTAACCTCAATATATGTGTGCCTGCTCTACAAACTGAGCTAACCGGCCACCCTCTGTGTGTGTTTAAATCAAGCTTTTCTGTTCTTTGTTTTGATAGCCGGGCTGGCCACATGTGCACGTCACTGTATGTGAGTGCCTTGTATGTTGGTGTCAAACGAGGGTCTAGACAAAACGTTAGGATTTGACAAGTTGGGTCTGTGAGAGCCCCCCACCCCCCCAGTATTTCAAGTACAGCCCGTTTAAGTTTAAAAGCACTGTGTCTGACTGATCATTATTTTTAAGGGATGATTATACATGTCCAGTTTTGTTTAGTGAGGCATAATTGTCTCCTTACCGCAGAGGCACTGGCAGAAAGCACATAGTTGCGGGGTCTGGTCTCCTGAAAATCTGGAGCCATCTACAGAAACAGTGAGGTTATTTAGAATTTATGTTACTGTGTACTCAGTATAAACATGGCAACCATACTTCAGCACACACTAGAAATGCCAGAAATGCAGACAAAAACAATCAGAAAGCACAGCAGAAATTAAACCATGATCTGGATGAGTTTCACTTTAAAGCGACACCACAGCACTGATTACTATGAAATGGTCAATCTCTGCATTAGTATCAGTATATTAATACAGTAGGTAATACATCAATATGATATTAATGTCTTCAGTCATGTGGCCACCTCTAATAAATAGGCTTACAGACAGAATACAAAGTATTAAAAACATGACCTTAAGTTTATTTTTTCTTTGTCTCTTTAATTTAAAATTGTTAAATACAAGCTTTCCAATTCATTCTTAATTTAAAAGGGTAGTTATGTGCCCAGAATTATCCCAGCCAATTGAAAAGATGGGATAGGTTTGCAGTTACTGCCTGCCAGCACACTTTTAGATTAGGTGTGTCTAAAGAAATGTGCAAAGAGGTGATGCAGCACAAACATCCTCTCCAGCACCACTGAAACTAGTGACCTGACTAATCCACTAGGATCTTACAAGCTTTAAGGCTAGTCAGCAGTTAATCATCATGCACATGCTAACATGCATACCGATTGCAAAAGTCTGACACTGTCAGCCAACAAAATGTGTGACTTTCTTATCATCATACTAAAAACAAAAGTTCTGATTAAAGTCAGACTTTTTTATTCTGTTCAACAGTTAAAAGCAAACTTCAAGAGAAGCAGAGGGGGTTTCGTAGGCACAAACATTCCTAGAACATAGTGAAATGGGGAAATTACTATGAATTATATAAGGACCTTCTATTTTAGACACACAACAATTCTGCACACAATGTTTGTGCCACATTAGAAAGGATAACCTAGTGCAACAGGCTGCTGGTTCTTAGAGTAAACCCCTAATGAATGGAGTACTGTTAGATGTCCAATCATTTTTTTCACATAATCCTGTGATTAAAACAATTTGTGTATTTGTCTTATGTTCAGGCCAAAACATGAATCTCCATTGCCGTGTGTCTGTCCCCTAAGGCCCGTCATTACCAATGGTGCCAATAGTAGAGGAAGGGAACCCGTGATTCCAGAGCATTTTCTTATCTTGCATAATTTTTTCCGCCAATAAGAACTCAAATGTTAAGGTAACTTAAACTGAGAAGAGTCAAGGTGTATTGCTTTAACTCTTTGCTCTGTGTTGGTTTTGTGTGGGCCTTTCTTCTGCGCCATGTGTCTTTCAGAAGGTTTTGTGCACCAGATTTCGTTATTTTTTTCAACAGATTTTTGTCTTGTTTTTTCAGTCCATTGCTTTGCTTTTTTAAATCTTTATCAATGATTAATAGTTTCTTATCTTATTAACAGAATGGCACAAAAATGAATCAAAGCAAGTTAGACAGGAAAAACAACCCAACCTGTGCATCATACTGAAAGTCTTAAAAATATATTTAATACTCACTTCACCATCGCACTGCAAGAGTTATGAATACACAGACAGTTAGTCATGGTTAATGCCAAAACCTGCAACTTTTGTTATTACATCGTGGGTGGGGGAATGGTGCTGTGGGTTGGGAGGCCCAAAAAGGACTCACCGCAGCCTTAGCCTCAGCCACCTTGGCCTTCTTCACACGTGTTTTACAGGCATCCAGGTCCAGGCGAAGATTCTCCAGAAGACGCCGTTCTTTCTGAAGTAAACACGACAAAATCAGTGAGCAGCTGAAAGTACTAATCCCACACTGTCAAAATACTCTGTTAGAAGTAAAAGTCCTGCATTGAAAATGTGACTTCAGTAAAAGTCTGTATCATCAGGGGAATGTAGTTAAAGTATTAAAAGATTGTAGAAAGTGTAAAGGATCCAACCAGGTGTGTGTTTAATGGTCTAATCATCTCAGCTGGACTTAGGCCATAACGTAGGCTGTTATATTGTTGGCTAGTTTACTTTAGAATCAAACATCAGATTTTATAAACTACATGGGTTTTGTGTGCAGAAATCTTAATGTGTAAAGTAACTAGTAACTAAAGCTGTAACAGATGAATGTAGTGGAGTAAAAAGTACAATATTTCTCTCTGAAATGTAGCGGAGTAGAAGTAGAAAGTGGCATGAAGAGAAAAGACTCAAGTAAAGTACCTCAAACATTGATGACAGATGGCCCTGATTATAAGATGACACCCCCCCCCTTTCAAGACTCATTTTTGGAAAATTACTTTTTGAAGACCAAATCTTGTTTTCATAAAGAAAATCATTTTATTTGAAAATAATTCTAATAAAAACACATTGAATAAAACAAGGTAGGCTGTTGTTTTTAACATCTTTCAAATAAAATAATATTTTCAATATCTTTTTAGATGAAAGTGTCACACTTAAATTAATGGTAAATATTTTCAAGGCCTTCAGCTGAATGACTACTCTGGTAATGGCCATCATTAAGATTTCTCTGGCTGTTTGCATTTTTAGACGTACTTCCATTCTAACTTCCGACTTTGAGGCTTTTTTTGTAGCTGGATATATCATTTGTTTTGTCTAAATATGAATGTGGATAACGTTCGTGATAGTGAGATGCTTGCTACAATTACACTTCTAGTGATGAATTGGCGAAAACATTTCTCTGATTCACGGCTTTGTTCTAACGCCGCTGGGCTCTCTCTCTCTCTCTCTCTTCAGTCTCTCTGTAGCTCGCTTGACCATATAACGTTACAGTGCTTTCGGGCGCTCGTTGAGGCGCCGTCTAAAAATTTGCCATTTCAATCTTTGTAACATTAAAATAAAATAGATTATGGATCATTTCATTCATCAGTTGGCACACCCTTCACATAGCCTAACAAGGCTATACAATTAAATAGTCTAGGCGCGAGTGGCACTTTTGCGCAGTATATGTGCACGGTAGGCCTAGGCTATTATCTTGACACACGCACACAGAGATTTTTTTTTTTTTTTTTTTACTTTTAATTAATTTCAACATATTATTGATTGTAATAGTCCATATTTCATTTCAATTTCGCAATGAAATAAAACGTAACCCATCTGAACCAGACCACCGTCTCAGATATCCTCAGTGTCAAACACAATAATACATGTAGTCTTTAACTTCTACACAGGGAAAATGCACTAACTGGCAGAAATGAATAAAGCCATTGCACAGCCAACCTATGTTCTAGTCTTATAATGTACACGTACACCTGGGTGTTCAGTCGTCTCGTGTGTTGACCAGTGGAAATAAATAGACAAACAATTTTGGAATTTGCACTGCGATGTTGTCAGGAAGCCTATTCACTGAATATTCCGCCATCAGAGATTGCATTGTATTGCTGACAGGTGTTTCAAAATATCTGGGAACTTTTCCGGAGCTCTGAATTAGAGCTGTAATCGGGCCTTAAAAGTTCGGCGCGACAAGGCCCGAGCCCGACAGAATTCGGCCCGAGCCCAACAAGTACATTTTGATTGACAGATTTTTAAAAGCCCGAACCCGTTTACAGCCCGACTGTACAAAAGGCCGTCTATCAGCAGTGATTAGAGTGCATGTCGGAAAATAGCGCGGACAGCTCTTTTGTCTTCCGTCAAGAATGAGTCATTTATACATTTTTTAACATCATTTATTCATGACTAACGGAGGCTATAGGCCACTCGGAAGTTGGAACAAAGAAATAAAATTAGTCCTCCAGAAGCCAGCCTCTGTTTCACCTCCTCAGCATCCATGTTCACGCTAATTGAAACGCTTCACCTGACCGCTCATTACTGCGCAACTCGGAGCACAAGCCCGAGCCCGGCCCGAGCCCGTGTAACATGATAGAAATGAAGACCGAACCCGACTGAACCCAACCGAACCCATCGGGTCCCGTCGGGTTCGGGCACAGGGATGGATAATGAGCGTTGTTTAAGATTAAATTACAATGCCACATATGACAGACAACTTCAGATGTGAGAGACACCCTCAGATTTTTGACTTTGTTGCTTTCATGGGAGCCAGTCCTCACTGTATGGGAGCTCGGCTCCCTCTGGCTCCCACGTAATTCGAGCACTGCAATACAGGATGTATGATAGGCTATACTCTCATTATTCACCTTATTTATATAGCACACAAACAGTACATTTGCACTGCTGCACAACATAACATAACATAACATAAATGTACAGTTGCACATTTAGCGGCGAAGGCGTGGGACTGGGGATAGGGTAGGGCGGGGGAGGGGGGGGGGGGGGGGGGTTTGCCTGCTGAGAAACACACAGCCCGGCAGCCCCACTAGTGTCTCAGTCCGCAGAATGTTATAGCGATAACACAGCACGTTGCCGTGGTGACACCCTTGAACAGTCCAGAACCGATATGACAATCAGCAGGTAGTGGGGAAGAGGGGGGAGGAACCAAGAGCGTCTCGCTTGCAGAGCCCCAACATGCATGCAGATGATTTGGTAATCATTTGCCCACATAGTGCTGGGTTACAACAACTTTTGAAGGTTTGTTCTCAGTACGGTGTGTATTTCGATATCAAATATAATGCAATATTATGATTGTTAGAAGTAAAGAAGACAGGAAATTAGTATTTCCTGATTTCTTTTTATCTGGTACTGCCCTTAAAGAGCGTGATGAGATTAAATATCTTGGCCATCATATTGTTAATGATTTATCAGATGATAAGGGCATCAACAGGCTAATGTGCTTGCACGTAAATTTGGCATGCTTTCTGCTAATGTTAAGGTAGCTTTATTCAAAGCATTCTGTACACCACTATAATACTGCCCACTTTTGGCGGTCATACAGAAAAAAGAACATGCAGAGACTGAATGTAGCGTATAATGATGGCTTGAGATTGCTTCTAAAACAACCAAGAAGGTGGAGTGCTAGTCAAATGTTTGTTAGTGTTGGTGTGCCTACCTGTTCTGCCTTAATAAGAAACCTTATTTATCGATACATGTGTAGAATGTCTGTCTCAGAATTATACAAGCTTTAGCCCACAATGATTTTAGCTCTGTCAGGTAGGCATCTAGACTGTGGAGACATTGGCGCTCCTGTTTCTATATTACAGATGAAGGTTGTTGACTTTTTATTAATTTATATGAATTGTACTGTATATTTATTGCTATATGTTTGTAAATATTGTCGTTTTTAATGTACTATGGACCTTCCATTTGTGTTCTGAATAAAGTTATTATTATTATTATTATTATTATTATATTATATAGTTTATAGCTGACTTTGCAAGCTGACTTCTCTGTTGGCTGTTGAAACAGGTGACGTCCCTTACGTTCTAAAACGAGCCTCTGCGACTTGAACAGCTGAGTCGCAGCGCGACCATCAGCTGGCTTGAGTCCAACTGAGACTGTATAAGACGATCGCTGTGTCTCTCCATGTTTCAGGCCAGGCACTAGCTAGCTGTGAGGGACAGTGACTCGCTTCAGTTCGGAGCGCAACACACGTTTTACTCGTTTTGTGTTATTGGCGACATCTGTTGTTGTGGGTGTATAAACATAAAAAAGTCTAGACTCCAAACATAAGACGACCTCACTTTTTCAGACGTATTTCCAGGAAAGAAAACCCATCTTATATTCGGACCAATACGGTACTTAAGTACAGTAAATACAGTACAGTAAATATACAGTACTTTGTTACAGTAAACAACTGGCTGGGAGCAACACAACCACACAATTCACAGCTTAGCATTGCACAATTAAAGGTGCTCTAAGCCAGTGGTTCCCAACTTGGGGTCCGGGGACCCCTCAAAAAAATATATTTGCACATGTTAAACAAATTATGATAATACATTAGAATATATAATGTATACAAAAGTCTGTATGAAAACTATATATTTTTTTTCTTGCTTAAAATTGTAGGCAGGCTACTTAGTAGGCCAAACCTCCGGGACCTCTTAACCTGGGACCTTGCTGTCATCAGGTCAGCTGCTAGCTGATATCATCCTCATTTTTCCTGCCGCCACGGCATTTTATGAATGAAACATGGTGGAGAAACGTGAAAGTGCTGATGACTCCTCTGTATCAAAAAAGAAAGTAAGGATCTATCTCGAGAGTTACCTCAACTTCGTTTTTTTTTTGGGGGGGGGCATGAGTAGGGGGGGTGCCAAGGAAAAAAGGTTGGGAACCACTGCTCTAAGCGATGTTGGGTGACGTCACTTCTTGTTGACGTTCGAAGTATTGTCAAACAAAACGGAGGCTAGCTCGCCCCTCCCTTCTCCTCATCCCGCTAACCACGCTTAGAGCACCTTTAAGGCAGGCTATAACAGGCCCGTGGACCAACACGGCCATAGGCTTCTAAAGACGTGTAAAACAGTGTCACTGTCATACAAGAACAAAGCAACCATGCTGACCTCTGGTGGCTAAGTTCACATTTTAGAGGTTAAAGGCTTGACTTCTTATAATTGAAGGTTTTACCTTGTGTAAACTGTGAAATTTAGTATTTAAGCGTGTTGTAGGTTATGTTTAGGGAAGAGCTCTCCCTAGTGTACTGGAGGTAGAGTTACTCCCGTCATTCTTCCCCTCTCAGGTGCACAAGGAGAACTGCCATAACCCGGCTATTCACTTAACCGGTAGTCTCCCATTGCCAGACCTTCCTCCACAGCACTGTGGAGGAGGGTCTGGCTAGTCCACACAGCATTCCTGGATAGGAGAAAAACATGCTCTGATTTATTGGCATTTCTTTAAACCAATCACAATCGTCTTGGAAGGTGCTAAGCGCCGGACACAATGATGGTGCCTCTGCAAAATAGTCTCAGGAAGGAACTTGTTTTGGTGGAACATGTGTACGTTCAAAAGTAGTTTTAGTCGTGCAACAGAAAACTCAGATTGGACAGATAGTCTAGCTAGCTGTCTGGATTTACCCTGCAGAGATCTGAGGAGCAGTTAACCATAGTCCTTACAAATCCACCAGAGGTTAGAACGCCAACACAAAGAAAGAGGAAGGGAACGGACATCCGGCCGAAATGAGGGACATACGGCCGAATTTCCGGCGACATCTGAACAATCCCGGAAGTGAAACGTCGTCGATATAGACTACTTAACGGGGGTAATACATTTAATAATAATAATACATTTTATTTGTATTGCACTTTACATTTCAGCAATCTCAAAGTGCTACAGAGCATAAATAATGCAATTTACTAAAAAATATCAATATCAAGGTTAATAAAAATAGTTAAGAGGAAAACCTATAAAATCCATTTAGTAAAAAGCTTTCTTGAAAAGATATGTTTTGAGGTTTCGTTTAAAAACATCCGTAGATTGTGGGGCCCTTAGGTTTTCAGGGAGGGTGTTCCACAGCCTCGGAGCAGCCGATGAAAAGGCCCCATCACCCATGCTGCAGAGCTTGGTTCTGGGGGCTTGGAGGGTGTTTGTGGATGCAGACCGGAGGGTGCGTGAGGAGGTCTGGCGGGTGAGGAGTTCCTGTAGGTAAAGGGGGGCATGTCCATGAAGGCACTGGTGGGTGAGGAGGGAGACCTTATATTCTATTCTGAGTGGGATAGGCAGCCAGTGAAGAGATTTCAGGATGGGGGTGATGTGATCGTGCTTGCGCACCCTCATCAGAATCCTGGCAGCGCTGTTCTGGATGTATTGTAACCTCTGGATGCTCTTGCCAGAGATCCCAATGAGGAGTGCATTACAGTAGTCCAGCCTGGAGGAGACAAAGGCATGGACAAGCTTCTCTGCATCTGCCAGGGTGAGTGTTGGATGCAGTTTGGCAATGTTCTTAAGGTGGTAGAATGATGTCTTACAGAGGTGTTTGATGTGGGTGTCAAAGGTGAGTGGAGGGTCCATTTTAACACCCAAGTTGGTGACAGATGTGGAAAGGGAGATGTTTTGGCCAGAGAAAGTGATACTGTTGATGGTGGAAAGGCGGAGCTGATGTGATGTGCCAACTAAGATGGCTTCTGTTTTGGAACTATTTAGCTGAAGAAAGTTGAGCTTCATCCACGCCTCTACCTCCTCCAGGCAGGTAGTCAGGTGGATGTTGGCAGGGGAGCAGAGAAAGTGGGGGTTGTCCTGAGGTAAAGCTGTGTGTCATCAGCATAACAGTGGAATGATATACCATGTCTGCTAATTACTTTGCCAAGGGGGAGCATGTAGATGGAGAAAAGGGGGGGGCAGCACAGAGCCCTGAGGGACACCGCAGGTGACATTGTGGATGCGTGATTTGGCTTTGCCCAGGGCGACTTGCTCAGTTCTGCCAGTCAGGTATGAAATGAACCAGTTGTGAACATTTTCAGAATCAGAATCACCCTGGGATTATTAAAGTATTTCTGATTCTGATTGTGAACCAGTTGTGAACATTTTCTGAGAGTCCAATGGTGTTTTGCAAGCGGTGGAGGAGGATGTTGTGGTCTACTGTATCAAATGCAGCTGTTAGTCCAGGAGGATGAGTAGAGATGGGGAACCAGTATCTGCTGCCATCAGGAGGTTGTTGGTAACCCTGACCAATGCTGTTTCTGTGCTATGACCACACCCCGGTTACAGCTGTGCATGTAAACGCATGAAGATGCTGGAAAGGTCTGTATGTTCATAAGGAGTTCATTTTGTTTATGTGGTTTTTGTTTATTCCCTTCTTAAAAGTCAATTAAAAGAGTATACCATGCCATTTTCATATATGCCTTGGACAATCTATTATCAGTTTTGATCACAAAACTGACTTGACTAAGAGACTGCTTCCACAGATCTGTCTGCAGGACAGTCAGCATGATCCAACTCTGTACAAAATACATTAATACATGACTTCAACATTAGCCAGAATACATGAGTCAGGGGGAGAATGCAGAATGCTAGAATTCAACAATCTTTCCCTGTAAACATTTCAACATTGACTATAGTGTCAATGTTGAAATGTTTAGTCTACCAATAGTAGAGCGGATGTAGTGTTTCAGACTCACTGAAATGGTCCTCCAGTCTCCTTCCAGAAAGTTCCTGAGGGGGGTAAGAAAGCTGATGGCTGACGTCTGGAAGAACTCCCGCTCTGCTGCTCCTAATCTTCTCTCACAATCCCCAACCTCCATCAAGGTACTCCCTGCAAGAAACCGATTAGATCAATTCACAACCAACTATTTCAAATTCTACTCTCTTCCCAGGCCTTAAAACGGCTTCCGCAAGTACAGTATATTTGTACGCAACTACACTAGAGTATACTCTACACTAGAGCAGAGATGTATAGTAACGAAGTAGAACTACTTCACTACTGTACTTAAGTACTAAAAGGCTGTATCCGTACTCTACTGGAGTATTATTTTTTTTCTCCTACTTCCACTTTTACTTGAGTACATATTTTCGATGAGTTTAATACTTTTACTCCGATACATTTTTTATGTGCTGCATCGTTACTCGTTACTGTTGTGAATTCCTCATGCTACGGAGACTGTGTAGGTTACAGTGTGTGTACATTGCGGCTACGTTAGTTACGTAAGAAATCCCCGAGATCGCCTTGTGTTTCTTTTCATTACGACGGTCGCCTGTTCAGAAGTCAGAGACGATGTAAGTTTGTACTCTATTTAGCTATTGTTACAGCAGATTAAGCTATTCCTGAATTGTTTCAGTCTGCAATGAGTACTGAATGTTAACTGTTTTACCCTGTGATGTGAAGCAGCTATTTTCTGTATTTTGCTAGCTTGCTAACTATCCACTGTACATCACACGTTACTAGTTAGTGTGTGATACGTTTTTGGGGGCTTTAATCATTACTGTGCTGGAGAGGATGTTCATTTTACTTGCACAGTGTGATAATTGTACATTTTATTTCAGTATTTGTTAATAAGTAATTAATAACCCACTGTTATATCAGATAATAGTTATAACAGCTGTGACATTAATGTACCTTTTTTGGGGTTTATTTCAGAAGCTTCCTTCATATATTCAGCAATGTACAGCTTGTGACTGTCTGTAATGCACCATCTTACTACCAAGTAAAAAGTTGAACTCCACCTGGTGACTCGTGCTCTCTGAGAGGAGCCCTGGAGCAGCTAATACACATTATCCAGCATTCACAGGGTTAAAATCCCAACAGTTACAATTATAAAAATGTTACGAATCATTCCAAACCCACATTATCACTGCCAGAGCGGTAGAGTTTAGATTCTCGGCCCGAGCCCGAGCCCGACCAGAGCCCGACCGGACCTCGGGTCGGGCTCGGGCCGTTATTTTCCGCCACATCCTCGGGCCGGGCCGGGCCTGGGCCGGACCCTTGATCAAGCAATGTTTTTTTTTTTTTTAATCCATTACCTTATTATCCTATTTGGGTGGGGAGATAGCTATGCCATAATCAGAAATATTATAAATATATATATAGGCTATATAAAAGTAACAAATGTGTACAAAAGTTAGGCTGCAGTTACAAAATGCAGCACTTCATGCGCGGAGTCTCCTCCTCTCGCACGCATCACACCGGGAGCTGGAAGATGTAAAGAAAAAAAGAAAAACAGGAGAATTAACTTTGAGCAAGTGTGGAGGAAAGTCGGAGGTATGGAAGCAGTTTAAACAAGTCGTGGGCAGTGACAACAATATGTTCATCATCGTTTCTTTTTTTTGTACGTTTCTTCATTCAGATCCATTTGCGATCCGTTCCATTCTAAACAAACAGCGCAGTTTACATGCTTCGTCCTTGTTGTATTATTCTAAACAGATTACTGTAGTTCAAACAACTCTGAATTGTAGTTGAGAACGTCAGTTATAACGGCCCACGTATTAAAAAATTGTCGGGTTTAAATCGGGCTCGTGCTCATAATTACAGTTAATGTGTCGGGCCGGGCCGGGCTCGGACGCAACGTGCTCGGGCAGGTTCGGGCTTGATTTTTTGGGCCGATCCAAGCTCTACAGAGCGGTAGATGGCTCTGTCACTGATGAAGCTGGCTCATCATTGAGCGAATCAAGCGATCAAGCTGTCTGCCTTTCACTCTGCTGCCTGCCTGCATTGAGGACACTTGAGCTTTGTTTGTTTTTTCGAGATGGAAGAACCAGAAACACCACCCTCAACACCTTCAACTTCGAGTGATCGTGGCGGTGAGGAAGGAGACCACCCCTGGCCCTACTTAGACTCCATGTTTTCATTTGTTGGAGTGAAAGACAATTCAAATACTAGAATGAAGTGCCTATTCTGCCTCCCGAAAGATTGCAAAATGACGTCCTTCAAAAATGTACTGTCGAATTTGAAGAAACATACAAATATAATACACAAATGGCACACCAGCTTGAGCTATCAGTAAGCGCTAGCTAACTAGCTACCCGCGGTTCATGACAGGCGGTGTTGTACATTCCTGTCCTTGTACTGCTGCTACAGCCAAAGGAATTGTGAGTGTCCTTTAGGCTTAACATTTGAAATAATATAAACAATATGATCTTCAAACTGTTGACTGCTTTCTTTAATAACTACATAACACAATACTTGTACTTTTACTTTCAGTACTTGAGTAGTACATTTTAAGATAAAGTACTTGCAATACTTAAGTACAAAAAAAGGTTGACTACTTTAGTACTTCCACTTAAGTGTGGTGCTTAAAGAGCACTTCAACTTCTAATCAAGTCACTTTTTTTGATAGAGTACTTGTACTTTTACTCAAGTATGTGTCTCTAGTACTTTATACATGTCTGCTCTAGAGTATACTCTACACTCTACTTACAGAAAGGAAAGTGTAGGGTCTTATTACTTCTGTTGTACAAATTACGGATTCAGAGGTACACTTTTTATTAAAACTGTGCACAATTCTAGCTCAACTATCAGAAAAGCGAGCTCCTACCGATAAATCCTCTGGCTATGCAGCTCCCTCGCTCTTTATCGTCACTTAAGTGGGCAGATGGATTTCGTTACTTGGGTTTTTTATTACAATGGCCGTATCAGACATGTTCCACAAAAACTTCTTACCTCTGGTCGAAAAAACTGAAAGTGATTTTGACCGCTGGTCGGTCTTACAACTCTCCCTCGTGGGCCGGATAAATTTGATTAAGATGGTTGTCCTCCCCAAATTCCTTTATCTTTTCCAGCACATCCCTACCCTGGATGCCAGCCGAACTTAGCTCCGCCCACAACATTTGAGGTCGGAAAGTTCGGTCTGGACTTGATCCGTTGTGGGGCAACTATGCTCGAACCAGAGCTGTTTGGACCAATCAAATTGTCAGGGCGGGCTTCATACGATGATGGACAGATGATCAACAGTAACGTAGTCCACCACGTTGTCAAAGAGCGCTTGGGTTGAATTTGTTTACAACAAAGGTGGCTGCCGCTGGAGAATTGAGATGTGTAGATTCCGCCATCGCGTCTGTTATAGAAGATATTGACAGCGCGTTAATTTTAAAATCCTCAACTGGCCCGTCTCAGCTCGACTGAAACCAGCTGATGGTGTCGCTGCAACTCAGCTGTTCGAGTCGCAGAGACTGGTTTTAGAACGTAAGAGACGTCTCCTGTTTCAACAACCAGAAGTCAACTGGTAAAGTCAACTATAAACTATAGAAATAAAATTATCAATAAACCATTTTATTTTTATGTTACCAACAGCTGTATGAAATGGCCGAGTTTTAGACGGCGCCTCAACGACCGCCCGAAAGCACGGTAACGTTATATGGTGGAGTGAGATAGAGAGAGACTGAAGAGAGAGAGCGCCCAGCGGCGTTAGAACAAAGCCGTGAATCAGAGAAATAAAACGTGTTTTCGCTGATTCATCACTAGAAATGCAAATGTAGCAAGCACTAACGTTATCCACACTCATATTTACATGAAACAAATGATATATCCAGCTACAAAAAAAGTCTAAAAGTCGGAAGTTTGCAGAGTGGTTGCTATGGAGACAATACACAGTCTCGTCTCATTGGTGTGGAGTTCTGTTGACAGCACTGACTGTAAATATTAACAGTCTATGGTTGACAGTTGATTTGAGTTCCGTTGCTCTGATTGGTTGTAGGGCTATCCAATTGAGTGCAGAGGCATTTTCTTTCCTGGTTCGGTTGAAACCAAACACACCCCATAATCACAGTATCTGACTCATATTCTGACTAGAATCTGAGTATAACGACGTCAGGCTAGCACATCCCTGTACTTATCGTAAAATCTTTTTTTCGACAAGCTGGACAGGGCAATATCTAAATTTCTATGGGGCAGCAAACCTGCTAGGATCCGAAAGGCAATATTACAGTCCCCGAAATCTGAGGGGGGCCTGGCGCTCCCTAACTTCAGACGATACTACTGGGCAGCTAATTTGCAGAAACTCATATACTGGATGAGCAACAACTGCGCCTCACTACCTATCTGGGTACATTTGGAAAGGGCGAGTTCACACCTTTCACTGCGGTCAGTCCTCTGCTCTCAACTCCCTCTGCCTTCAACATCTGTGGGCGCATGCCCGATTGTATCCCTCTCGCTCAAGATCTGGAGTCAGGTTAGGAAAAACTTTGGCTTACAGGACCCTTCCGTCTTGACCCCACTGCTTAAAAACATGTCTTTACACCTTCAAGTTCAGACCTGGCATTCAGGGCCTGGCACAGCAATGGTGTCGTCAGTGTCAAGGACCTATACAAGGATGGTATATTTGCATCCTTCACAAATATACTCCACTGTCTGGGATGCCTGTAATAGGTGTAACCAGTCTCCTGCAACCATACTCATATGTTCTGGTCTTGCCCTAAATTAACACCCTTTTGGAAGAGCATTTTTGACACCATGAGCAGAGACTATAATCACATTTCTTTTTTTTCCTTTTCTTTTCTCTCTCTCTTCCTGCATTTCTTTTAATTTGTTTATGTATTTATTTATTTGTTTATTTTTTATCTTTTGGATGTTGTATGTCCTTATTGGTGGGTATTTGTCTGTGTTGTCTGTCCCCGTCTGTTTTGGACCTGAACTGGGTTGGGTTGCAGGTGGGCAAGGGACTTGAGGGGAATTGACATATTGTTTCAACTATGCTTCGTTCACCTCTGCTGTATGTCATTTATTGTAAGAGTGGGGAAAAATATTGTGCACAATTCTGTACTACAAATGCAGAACAAAGAAAACTGTTTTGCTTATGTCATAATATAAAACCACCTTCACTTGGCTGAAGAAAGCCTAGTTTTCCTGTTTTAGACCGATTTTAACAGTCATGCATTTGTTTCTTAAAAACAGTACGATGTAATGTTTGAGTTAAGTCTCCTTTTATGGTTTACTGCTATCTCCTTCTTTTCAGTCATACCTTTGTTTTTACAAACTTGGACAAAAACAAGACGAAACTGTGATGTTATGAGTACATTTCTTGAAGAACTCCATTACCCAGCAAGCCACAGTAGTGAGGAGCATGCACAGAGGCCCCGGGGGGCAGTGGGGGGTGTGTAGCCATGCTAATAGCACTGAACGGTTGTTATGTGCAAGTTGTTGAGTAAATATGAAAACTCAGCTATCACGCTTCGTCTGCTTATTATAAGTTAAAGCAAAGCAACACATGGTGTCAGAAGTGGCCGTGAGCAGCTACGGAAGGAAGATTGCCACGGGAGAGCCACGAAAAAGAAAAGAAAATTCTCCGGTCGCGTGAGTGTAACGTGCTAACAACGCAACATGCTAAAAGAGTTTGCTACGGTGTGTGATGGCTACAAGTGGCAGTGGAAGTGAAGCGGGGGACAAGGGACAGATCCAACAAGTAGAAGAGGATTTTGTGCCTGAAACGGAGGACAACCAGCAACAGGAGAGGGCTGGAGAAGTCCTGGTACCCCGACGTGCAGTAATGGAGAGGCTAAGTCCACCCACTTCCATGCAACTGACTGGTAATCTTGCTGATAATTGGAAGCGTTTTAAGCAAAGATTTAATATACATTTAGCAGCAAGCGGAGCAGGGGGTGATGATGAAAAACTGAAAGCTCACATCCTTTTGCATGTTATGGGAGAAGATGCTTTGGACATATATAATTGCTTTCAGCTGGATGAAGCTAATCTGACTTTAGCAGGGCTAATGACAAAGTTTGAAGAGTACTTTGTGCCTAGACAGAACGTGACCTTTGAGAGGTACAAGTTTTTCACCCATGACCAAAAGCAAGGAATACCTTTCGATCAGTACTTAGCAGAGCTTCACACACTGAGCAAAACATGTGAATTTGGCACCTTGAGAGATTCCCTTGTGAGAGACAGGATCGTTTGTGGCACAGTAGACAATGCACTCAGAGAAAGACTAGACAAGTGTGTCACTATGTGCAGAGCAGCAGAAACCACTCGAGCACAAGCAAAAGAGCTTCGGAGAGGTGAAACAACAGTGCATGCAATACATAAAGAACAGAGGAAAAAGAAGACATTTACAAAACAAAAAGGGTAACCCTTCCTTTTACAGTCCCCTAATTACTAGGTATTTACCTGGTAAATATATGGTACGTTATAGTTGGTTATTGGTAATTACCACAGGTAACAAGTATGTAAATGCAGAGAAACTACAAAGTAATTACTAGGTATTTACCTTGTAAATATATGGTACGTTATAGTTGGTTATTGGTAATTACCACAGGTAACAATTATGTAAATGCATAAAAACTACAAACTAATTACTAAGTATTTACCTGGTAAGCATAAGATAAATTATAGTATTTTAGTGTGTAATTACTTGAGGTGATTAGTATGCAATTACAGAGAAACTACCAGGGAAAAAAACACCACTGTTAAATATCAACTCAACAAAGTACTGTGTACTTGTTACCTGTTTAGGTTGGTAATAACTCAGATTTAATTGTGTACTTCCTCAGAATGTAGGCAGCCAAGTTTTAGAAACACCTCCAGTATTACCCATCAATTCAAGTTAGGTTTGTAGTTATCCTAGGGTTATGTTGGTAACAGTCCATGTTTATTTATTACTATCTTGAAATTAAGACGGTAGTTTCCAATAAATTACCTTGTCTTACATAGTTGTTGTTCATTGCTACACCCATTTTTTATCAAATAATTTACCTTACACTTACCTGGTAACTACCCCGCAGGAACAGTTTTCCCTAATGTCATGGCACATCTTAAATACTGGGTATGTTCTTGCACATGTTTTTACAATTTACTCAGTAAGTAAAGTGTAACTGTACTGTAAAATGAAGCCTTGTTTATTTCCATGGTATTACCAGAATCGTACCATGTAATCTGTAAAAGATCATTCCCTTTCCTTTCATATAGTCACAATTTTTTTTTACCTCTTATGTCCTGCAACGTTACCAAGGAAAACATGACAATGTACTCGGTAAGTAAAGTGTAACTGTACTGTAAAATGAAGTCTTGTTTATTTCCATGGTATTACCGGAATTGTACCATATAATCTGATCATTCCCTTTTCCATTTTTTTTTACCTCTTATGTCCTGCAACGTTACCAAGGAAAACATGACAATTTACTCAGTAAGTAAAATGAAACTGTACTGTGGAAGGAAGCCTTGTTTATTTGCATTGTATTACCAGACTCTTACCACATCCTTTGCTACTGCTTAAACATTTTTGAAATCACAAACTTTTACCATGTGTGTTCTGCAACTTAACTAAAACATTCTCAGTAAGTAAAGTGAAACTGTACTGTAAAAGGAAGCCTTTTTATTCCCATGGAATTACTGGGATCTTACCCTATAATCTGTAATAGCTACAGTTACTATGTAAATCAACAGTATTTACTCAGTAAGCAAGCTGAAAATATACCGTAAAAGGAAGCTATCTTTGGTATCACAAAGAATTTAAATAAAGAAATATTTAAAAAACTTAAATCGTATTAACAACCCTTAATAGAAACAGTAGAAACTGGGTTCAAAGAAACACAGAACCCTTAACAAAGTGCAAAAGTGGGCATTAACAATAAGGACCGCAGTGTGGCCTCTCACTTTCTAAATTTATATTTAATGGGGAGCAGCTCTGAATCTTCTTTCATTTTTTTTATTTTTTCCCCAAGCGCTTTGTTGCCCTCTAAGAAGGCCTTGCAGGTTTTTGCATAATTGCCTACAGTGTCCTCCTCCTTGAACACTGGCAGCGGCCCGAAGTTTTCACCTTCTGCAGCAATCAAAATTTCAGCAATGATAGCAGTCAACGCTATCGTGTTCCGGTCCACGTCCAATGTTATGCAGCTGAGGCTCATGCTCCTGGTGCGTCTAAACTCTTTTAAGACAGCACGGTACCTGTGCACAACGTCCTCTGGACTCTGAACTACAAGACAGATCATAAAACCACATTAAAACATTATCTCATAACCACACAAAAATACAGCTTTGATTATATAAAACAGGACATTCAGGCATTAGGTGAATAACCTCAAGCAATCTAGTGCCATCACAACTCTTCTTCTGTAACATCAATAACGTATTCCAATAAAACACATAACTGATTCATAATTGGCCCAGACTTGAATATGGCAGCTGTATATGGAGTTGTGGATTGTGTGTTGGCAGTAACCTTAGCCTTATGCTTAGTAAAATCTTTCAACACATGAGGGTGCTACATTGAAAATAACATTCTTATATTAAGAAATTGTCATATAATACAAATGTAATTTAGTTGTGAGTCTTCTTTTTTCAAATTATATAAGTCACCTCTTTTTCCAAATGCTGCATGGGTTTTCTTGTTCTTCTTCTGTTTTCTCTTCCTCTTCCCTCTTTCAGAAGAGGAGTCTGACTCAGAGTCAGATGTTGAAGAGTCTGAAGAATCCATAACCCTCTTTTTGTGGGACCCTTAAACAGAGTAACAACAAATTGAAACAAAGTAATTAAGTGTTCTCAGTGTTGAAAAAAATCATCTTCTTGTAGTATATTTCTCTTATTCATTTGCATAATGTGGGGATATCAATAAACGCAAAATAACAAACAACTTGATAATTATGCATGTGGTAAAAGCTTTCTGTGTTGGTTATGGGAGGACCACAGTCTGGATACCTTTTGAAGTTGTTGAGGGTCCGGTCTTTACTGGGTTGAGAGCTTTCTCCCTAAGGAAATCCCGCTCCTCTTTTAGAAGCCGGTTCTCCTCTTTCAGAAGCCTGTTTTCCTCTTTCAGTAATTTAAAATCCTCCCGGAACTTATCCATGGTTGGAGCAGTGGCTTTCTGTTGAATCTCTACAACTATAATAGATGCAAACAGAAATATATTTAATGTTTAAGTATTTATTTTTCATTTTAAATGAAAATTCTTTCAGTATTTATCTTAGTTAATATTAATTTCAACATTTACTGATATGTTATTACAATCAAAGGATGTATTTGTTAACATTAGCACTGTGAACTAACATGAACAGCTTTATTTTTATTAACTAACATTAACAGAGATTAATAAATACTGTAACAAATGTATTGCTCATTGTTAGTTTGTTAGTTAATACATTAACTAATGTTAACTAATGAACCTTATTGAAGTGTTAGTGTTACCGTCATGGCTTGTTCTATTTCAATTCCACTGCAGAGCTTTGTAGTAATCAGGCATCCATATGGGCCTTTAATTCCTCTTGCACAAAACTAATATAGGCTACTATGAAACAGTTTATTTATTTCAAACAGTATATTATTTCTATAAAAACACATTTGTACTTAACGAGCGCTTCAAAGGTAACGGGAGTCACTTTTTTTCTCCTTTTCATCTCTTGTACCAAGCAGGTTACACCAGTAAATCTATAAGAATTAGACTTTGGGGCTCGTTGTTTCCGTTAAATGAACTGAACAATTAAATTGTGGAGAATCTAACCGATCTAAGGATGTG
Source organism: Sander lucioperca (assembly GCF_008315115.2). Taxonomy (NCBI): domain Eukaryota; kingdom Metazoa; phylum Chordata; class Actinopteri; order Perciformes; family Percidae; genus Sander; species Sander lucioperca. The sequence goes on from NC_050174.1 coordinate 26,552,957, forward strand.
TAGCATGTCCATACTGACATATTGATCATACGTTTAAACATTAATATTTGTATTAACGATCTAAGCAGCTTAGAAGCAGCTATAGCGGGTGACCCCGCAGGGTTTTAGAGGTTCGCACCCTGTAATTTGTTCTTTAAACTGTAATGTTACAACAGGGCCGGCCCTGACCAATTTGCTGCCCTAGGCAAGATTTTACCTGGTGCCCCATGCATCACATCCCATTTCACCCCATCATCGTGTTCATGATTATTTAGCATACATATATATATATATATATATATACATACACACACACACACACACACACACACACACACACACACACACACACACACACACACACACACACACACACACACATTACAGCCTAAACACAAATAGCAAGAGCATTGCATCTAGCAAGTTATTAATTTAGTTAATTTATATAGCCTCTCTGGATAAAACAGTGATGTCATCGTCCATTTGCCTATTCCGCCTAACTTATGCCGCGGGCCGGCCCTGTTGTTACTACCCACATGGGTAACACTTTACAATAATAGTACATGAATAATCATGTACTAATACCTGAATTAATTTACTTTACTATGAACTAATGATGAGTTAAGACATGTACTAATGAGGAACTAACCTTGACTACGACATGAGTCATATGAATTCCTGCATGAATATACCATCTTAACTACACGTTAGTACATGCTTGTTAATTAATGTATTAATTAACATTTCGGGGTAAACTAAATCAAACTTGCTCTAGAAAATGGACACATTTTGTGGCCCAAAAGAAGAGCAAGAACCCTAACTGACTAACATCCGACTGCATTATGATATAAAGACAGTAAACCAATCCATAAAATAACCACATAAATAACCATCATCTGTGCTAACACTGATTTTAATTTTGAAAATTGCATCTGTTAATGAATATGTTAGTGTAGGTATTTCACTCTTGATGGCAGCAGTGGAATCACTTAAAACAGAATGAGATGAAATAGTTTTTAATGATGAATGCATCATTGTGTGTTCAATGAGTAAGGTTAAATGTAAACATTGCAAGACATCTAGTGGCATTCACTGATGTTTGTGACTGTTGCTGGTGTCAAATTTATGAACAATTTTACATTGTGCCCTTTTAGTATGTCTTTCTTCTGATCTAGAACATTTTTGATTTACTTTAAACCCGAAATGTTAATTAATGCATCAATATATATATTCATGCACGAATATGACTCATGTCGTAACAAGGTTAGTTCTTCATTAGTACATGTCTTAACTCATCATTAGTTCATAGTAAAGTAGTTATTAATTCAGGTATTAGTACATGATTATTCATGTACTATTATTGTAAAGTGTTACCCATACATGATGTAGGCTGCAAACTTTGCTGACGTTAGCCTGATACTAACTTAACGTTATGCTAGCAAATAAACGCGTTTTTGCAGAGCTGTGATTGAGCAATCCCACTAACTGTAAAAAACGTACAGTGAAAAACACAACTTGTAAGAGTGACGATTGGTGGCACACTAAACATTTGATTTGGCTCATTAAATTCTTTACTTACGTTATGTAATATAACGTTACCTTCATTATCCAACTGCAGCGACTCATCTGGGGGGCTTCTGCTCTTATTAGTTCGTCTGGTAACTTGCGTCCTTGGCATGATCTGTATTCAAAAATTAAACAATAAAAATATTCATAGCTAAAACTTTAGTTATTTGTCTGAAATTAGCACCTGGGATATAACCACAGACTGTAGGATGCGTAACCCGATATAACGTACCTTCTCACAGTAGATAACTTCAGCGCTCTTTCTGCAGCCACCGTCAATTGTCAGACTCTTCCGGTTTAACGCAGTTTCCGGTCTTTCCGCGGGCATTCGCTTCCAATGTTCGCTTCAGTGATTGCGGTGCCACGGAAGTGTAAGTGGAATTAATTTATACATATCTATAATATACATGTCAAATTTAAGAGACTTTGCTGGATGGTTAAAACACATACACGTTAGTACTACAGTTGCATCTAATGTTACGTCTCTTACATTTTAAATTGTCTGTATTTTTCAGAAATATGACATTGACAAGAACATTACTTCAGAGGACAGCACAAGGGGGTAAACATTTAATAGAATGGCTCCAGAGGGAGAGGCTGTTATCAAGAAAAAAACGCTGCCCTGTGTGCAACAACAGAATGAAATTCAAAAGAACCAGCACGACCAAGGATGGATATAGGTGGTAAGAACCAAGCATCACTGCCACACAAGCTACACCTGGATTCATTTGCCATTAGATTATACAGTGTCTAGATTGGGGGAGAAGTGACAGTAAGCAAAACTATGGGACAGTGATACTGTATTGTAGCATCCTGAGTTAGAAAGGATGTTATGTTACATAACAAAAATAATTCACAAGTCAAACACCCAATCTGAATCAGATTTAAATATTTCACATACTGAAGAGAAAACAAAAAGCCTTTAGAACATCACCTTGGAAAATCTAGCTTCTGATGATGCCTACAGGTCACAGACTCAATACCGTTACTGCATGGAACATACTTTTAGTAACATAAAATGAGGGGATCATGTACAAAAAGTGCTAATCTCATCCTATATAGATGTAAGTACCATAAAACTTAAGCTGACAGGGTGTACTTTAACCTCAAGGTCACGGAATCCTTTCACACTGAAGGTGTTGTAGTACAGAACCAAAACAGCAAAAAATATCACTTCGCATCGACTTACAGTACTCACTATAAGTGTAATGTTCAACAGTGATAACCCAGTACCTTATTACAGTCTGACAAACTATGCAATGTTGGATATTTACAGATTATGTCATATGTTACAGGAGCTGTAGAAAGGCAATCCACAGGGGTAGTGGCATCACAAGGTCCATCAGAGAGGGCTCAATATTCTCCAGGTCACACATTACATTAGCATCATGGATGAAGATTATGCACAGGTTAGGAGCTCTCTCTGTTTCTCTATCTCCTGCTTTTTCTTTGTTTTGGTTACACTGTAACAATGTCCTGCAATATTGCCTAATATTACTGATTTATTCAATCCACATTTACTGGTTTGTTGATAGGTAATTTAATTATTATGTTTAAACATTGTTGTATTATTACAATTAGGCTATGAGGTTATTAACTGGTAATATGTTGATAGTAGTTGTCATGTTCAGTAGTTTTTTTCTCAGTTTGTCGCAGGGTTTGAGGAAGAGACAAGTGGACATGATCGAGGATGGAGTATGTGGGAGCAGCCAATCATTGACCAGGGTGACTACACTGTTAAGAGAGATCTGTGGTAAAGCAGTCAGGCGACTGGAGATTAGACGGAAAATGCGTATAGGAGGGAGGAGAGCTTTTGTTGCCATAGATGAGAGCAAATTCAGACACAAAAGAAAGGTAAGGTCTGGTTTTGTAAGTAAAATGGTAATGACTGTTTAAAAAAAAGTACAGTGTATCTGGTAGGTGGACAACCATTAAGACATTTTACTTATTTTCAGTATGGACGTGGACGACGTGGACACACCTGGAGAAGACGCTCGTGGGTCTTTGGAATGGTGGAAGTCAAGGGATGTCATAGACGTCCCATCTTAAAGCTTGTAAAAAATCGTTCCAGGAAGCGACTGCTCCCGATTATCCAGAAGTACATTAGACCTGGTAGTAAAGTGATAAGTGATAGCTGGAGTGCCTACAACAGGTTATCACGTCATGGTTACATTCACTATCAGGTGAATCACAGGAGACATTTTGTCCACCCTGGGAGTGGTGCTCACACGCAGCATATAGAACGGGCGTGGCGAAATTATAAAGAGGACATTTACAGATACAGAGGAAACCTGACAGAAAAGGCATTAAAGATGAACTTGAGGTTTCCTTGGACGCCTTTGCAAAGACATCAGAGCGTGTTACCATGTTTAAGTGATAGTGATGGGGTAAATACTGCAGATTTCCTATCGTGTGATCAATAGTTTCAGTCTATTTAAAAAAGAAATAAAATGAAAAATAGACTCAGAGCTCCTCAGAGGCCACATTACAATTAATTAAATAAATTATAAGCGTCTGATCTTACAATGTGACCCCCCCAAAAATCAAGGCTTCCTTTTACAGTATATATTCAGCTTGCTTACTGAGTAAATACTGTTGATTTACATAGTAACTGTAGCTATTACAGATTATAGGGTAAGATCCCAGTAATTCCATGGGAATAAAAAGGCTTCCTTTTACAGTACAGTTTCACTTTACTTACTGAGAATGTTTTAGTTAAGTTGCAGAACACACATGGTAAAAGTTTGTGATTTCAAAAATGTTTAAGCAGTAGCAAAGGATGTGGTAAGAGTCTGGTAATACAATGCAAATAAACAAGGCTTCCTTCCACAGTACAGTTTCATTTTACTTACTGAGTAAATTGTCATGTTTTCCTTGGTAACGTTGCAGGACATAAGAGGTAAAAAAAAATGGAAAAGGGAATGATCAGATTATATGGTACAATTCCGGTAATACCATGGAAATAAACAAGACTTCATTTTACAGTACAGTTACACTTTACTTACCGAGTACATTGTCATGTTTTCCTTGGTAACGTTGCAGGACATAAGAGGTAAAAAAAAATTGTGACTATATGAAAGGAAAGGGAATGATCTTTTACAGATTACATGGTACGATTCTGGTAATACCATGGAAATAAACAAGGCTTCATTTTACAGTACAGTTACACTTTACTTACTGAGTAAATTGTAAAAACATGTGCAAGAACATACCCAGTATTTAAGATGTGCCATGACATTAGGGAAAACTGTTCCTGCGGGGTAGTTACCAGGTAAGTGTAAGGTAAATTATTTGATAAAAAATGGGTGTAGCAATGAACAACAACTATGTAAGACAAGGTAATTTATTGGAAACTACCGTCTTAATTTCAAGATAGTAATAAATAAACATGGACTGTTACCAACATAACCCTAGGATAACTACAAACCTAACTTGAATTGATGGGTAATACTGGAGGTGTTTCTAAAAATTGGATGCCTACATTCTGAGGAAGTACACAATTAAATCTGAGTTATTACCAACCTAAACAGGTAACAAGTACACAGTACTTTGTTGAGTTGATATTTAACAGTGGTGTTTTTTTCCCTGGTAGTTTCTCTGTAATTGCATACTAATCACCTCAAGTAATTACACACTAAAATACTATAATTTATCTTATGCTTACCAGGTAAATACTTAGTAATTAGTTTGTAGTTTTTATGCATTTACATAATTGTTACCTGTGGTAATTACCAATAACCAACTATAACGTACCATATATTTACAAGGTAAATACCTAGTAATTACTTTGTAGTTTCTCTGCATTTACATACTTGTTACCTGTGGTAATTACCAATAACCAACTATAACGTACCATATATTTACCAGGTAAATACCTAGTAATTAGGGGACTGTAAAAGGAAGGGTTACCAACAAAAAGACCAGAAAGAGAAATCTGCAGAGTTCAAATGTGGTAAATGTGGAGGCAGCCACAAGCCAAAATCATGTCCTGCATTTGGAAAATCCTGTAAATAACTGTGGAAGCAGCAATCACTATGCAAGATGTTGCAAATCAGCTTCTAAACAGAAAGTTCATGCAGTTGATGAGGAAGAAGAGGATGATGAGGAGTTCATTGTGGATGTGATGCAGGCTCGTACAACTGAAAAAGAAGAATGGATTGTGCCAATCGAAGTGAATGAGACAACAATACCATTCAAGTTAGATACAGGTGCCCACGTAAACCGGTTATCTTATGAAGACTATAAAACATTGACTGTGAAAAGCAAAATTCATCCTATAAAAACAAGAGTGACAGGATACACTGGAGAATGTGTTCCTGTTAAAGGCGGATGCATCGCAACCTTCAAACACAGAGGCCAGCAGATAAGAGCATTGCAGCTGATCGTGGATACGAGTGCACAACCAATCCTGGGACTCAAGGCATGTACAAAGCTCAATCTGGTCAAAAGAGTGTTTGTAGTAACATCGTCAGATACTGCAAATGATCATGACTCACTCATGGAGGAGTATAAAGACTGTTTCGAAGGACTTGGATGTCTACCTGGGGAACACAAAATATGTGTGGATAAAAGTGTGTCTCCTGTTGTGCATCCTTGTAGGAAAATCCCTTTCGCATTGCGTGGAAAACTGAAAGAGGAACTAGCGCGCATGGAAAAATTAGAGGTCATCAAGAAAATAGATGAGCCAACTGAATGGGTCAGCTCGCTGGTTGTTCCGAACCGCAGATCTTCAACTACAGCCGACTGAAAAGGACACTACAGCTCAAGAGACAGTTCAGCAGGACACGGCTGAATCTACAGCGCTAACTGACAGTGGTCTGACAGCAGTGTCGGCGTTACCAGCTGCGACACCTTCCAAACTGTCGAAATCGCCAGCTGCGGAAAGACAGGCTAGACCTAAGAGACATGTTCAGCCACCTCAGAGGTTGATTGAGAGTTGCTAAAGTCTCTTTAGTTTGTTTTGCTGAACAAAGGAGCAACATGGACTTGTTCTTCTATGTTGAAAAAAAAAAAAAAAAATGTTGAAATGATTCTAAGTTTGTGTTTTGCTGCTTAGACAGGTTGTACTTTATTGTTGTCTATTTAAAAAAAAAAAAAAAAAAGAAAAAAAAAAAAGGTGTTTAAGTTGAAAAGTTGTTTACAAGTAAAGTTAATATGCTAAAAAAGTATATATATATATATATATATATATATATATATATATAAGAGCACTTTAAGATGGCTATGTTATACAGGGGTAAATATTACTTCTTTATAGGGGGAAAGATGTGATGTTATGAGTACATTTTCTTGAAGAACCCAACATGCGCAGAGGCCCCGGGGGGCAGTGGGGGGTGTGTAGCCATGGTAATAGCACTGAACGGTTGTTATGCGCAAGTTGTTGAGTAAATATGAAAACTCAGCTATCACGCTTCGTCTGCTTATTATAAGTTAAAGCAAAGCAACACAGAAACATGGTCATCAGTCAGTTACAGTAAATACTGATTCAAAAAGTGTTTAGGGGAAAAGACAGGAACCATGCTCCAGTGGCTCTTTGCAATCCACACTGCATGAAAAATAAAAGGGCTGCAGCTCAATTAAGCTTGATTTATACTTCTGCGTAAAATCTACGCCGTTGCTATGTACGTAGGTACGTGGAGACACGACCCTGCGCCGGACCCTGCGCCGTCACCTGACCTGCACCTCTCGAAAAATGTAACTACACGTCGTGGCGACGTACGTCGCTCGGCCGTGGCTTGGTAGCGTTGCATTTCCCCCCCGACTCATTAGGGTTGACTTCCTGCTCCAGATTTCCCACTGTGGTCAGAAAGAACAGGGGAGACACTTTGTTTCTCTCACTATGACTCTAGAGTCGCTACTCGCTCTGAAGCTAACCGCCGTCACTCTCTTACTTTCTCCCTCACTCTATCACCCACTCCCAAATATAAATCCCCACTGCTTACTGGCCTATACCAAGGCAATCCACAGATACAGTTCATCCTAATGAGTCACTGTGCCACATGTATGTTTAACATTAAAACATGATTTATAACGCCAACAATTATTAGGCTATTTTAAAAGCTTAGTATTCTATGCAAAAATGTGTTATGTATAAAGGCTTTAGGATGCCCTACATGTAATTGTAGGCCCAGTTTAATATGCAACTCCATTTTCTACAATATTAGTAGCTCCATCTCTCTTTCAGTTAAGGGGTCCTTGGCTTAAAAAAACACTGAAGACCCCTGGACTAGTGTCTAAAGGTGGGAGGCAGTACAGGCTGAGAGAGTGCTGCAGTCACTATTTATCTCTGCTGTGGCGAGGCTGGCAGATTCTCCCTGTCTGTGTCCATAATCTCTCCCTACTTAGTACACAATCTACATTTAAGCTACGTCAGCCATTTTATTTGAGTGTCGAAATTTTTTCGCTCTCAAAAATCCCCACAATGGAGAAAAAAAAATATACTTTCAATGAGTCAACAGTTACCTTTGTACAACTCTACACTTGTGATTACACAAAAATGATGATGATTCATAAGTGTCAAGAGTCAAGTACTGAGAGTCTATTTTTAAATAGGGAGTGAACAAGATAGTGGTTTCAGACACAGGTTTATGGATGCCTTGTTTGCTATGTTCCACATATACTGCAACAAACAATACGTTGAGCATAAACGTCTCCGTGCATGCTCATAGCGCGCACCATCTACGAAGTCCCGTGTAGCGTGCCAGTATATCTGAAGCTTTACACTCACTGTAGGTTCATGCCGCTACAAAAAGACAGAAAATATGCAACACTCTTGATCAGTTTTATAAACGTCACATCCCCAATCCCTATAACAATACCTGTCTGCTCCCCCAGCAGCACCACCCCTTCCTATAGATTCAAACCAGTTTTAAAAAGTAATGACAAAGAAAGCTTAACTGACTTACTAGCTTTATCATAAGCTATTAGTGTTATTATTATTATTATTATTATTATTATTATTATACTTACTTACTACTTACTTATCTGTATGCATCTAAACTACCTGTGATTTCACAAACTTTTTATGTAGGCTATAGAAAACACTGACTAATAAACTCTTTTGAAAAAAATAGTGAATCAAGTAAATAAAATAAAACAGGTTTAAATTGTGAAAATATTTCTTTTAGAGCAAAGACAAAGGTAATAATGTGGACTGTTGTTGTGGACTGGGTTGATTGTTAGAAACACTGCCAATCACAGTGGCAGCTCATAACCTTATCTGGCTGATGAATGAACATGCTGCTGCCTTTCCCTTTTTACAGCAGACATTTTGACATGTCACAGTAGAACAAGCACAGGTGTAATATTAAAATGAGTGAAGGCTGAATTCCATTTAGCTGCTTCAGGCTACATCTACACTACTATGTTTCAATTTTTAAAAGGGGTGATAGAATGATTATATAGGGTATTTCACACTGTTCCTTAAGGTCTCCTAATAGGGTATGTAACATTGATTGGGCAGAAATTTGCCCGGTTCCTATTTTATGGGCCCTTCTGCATCCCTGTGTTTTGGCCCTATTTGGAACGAGAGCTTTTCTTCCAAATATGGTATGCTCATGAATATTTAGATGAGCTGCGCATTGATTGGTTGACATACACATACATTGGAGATGAGACAGCAGGTCTCATATTTCAGACACTGCAATGTTTCGTTACTAAATTCACTTCTGAGACTTTTTTATGCGAGAATACGAAAATTGATGGCTAATTGCAAATTTGGTAAGACGTGTTGGACTTCAGGAGGTGCACACAGTCTGACGAGACAGCGGCAGCCCCGCTGCGCTCCATACCCAGGAGAAAGTCACCGTTTATGGGTTACTGAACAACCGGGCCTCGGGGCTCCGCGGAGCTGGCCGGCTGCCGGCATAACTATAGTATATTTACAGTTTTAATTTCGTCACGCTACTTATATAACAGCTACCCCTAAGGTCTTACAAAGCTAATGCTTGTGTCCATTTTCAATTTAATGCATTTTTGTGAATATGAGGGGTTTCGTTAGCTACTAGTGTCCCTTCAATCCTATGGGTAAAGATCACTAGCTGCAGGCCCTGGTGCTCCATCAGTGCCTCGGCATTTAGTAGTCCAGTAATGCAGAAAAGGGGGCCTTTTCGTGGGTATGGAGTGCAGCGGGTTTCCGGTCGTGACGGAGATCCATCTAGCTCACAGCGAGCCGGGGTCTGTGAAGGAGGACACGCCGGGCGGCGAGGAAGCACCGGCTGCTATCACGTTAGCCTGCTGAGCTCCTGCTGAACTCCGACACACAGTCGGACAAAATTTGCAATTAGCCATAAATTTTCGTAAAACAGCCCATGTTTTACCTCTACATCAGGGGTGTCAAACTTAACTTCCCTAAGGGCCACACTAGAAAATGAGAATCACATCAAGGGCCAGACATATAGTTTATTGCTTTTATGTCATGGGAAAAGTCAAATATCTTTGACTGTATTATTGCATGTTTCATATAGTCTTCCCACTTACAGTTTGGTTGACAAAAATGACGACAAAAATGCCAAAAACGTTTGGAAAAAGTGTCAAAATTGTCGAAAAAAACATTGTGAAAAGTGACAAAGTATTTGAGCCAAAATGTATTGTGAACCTAAATGTATATAGGGGCCGGATCAAAATTAGCAAGGGGCCGGATTTGGCCCGCGGGCCTTGAGTTTGACAAGTGTGCTCTACATAGTTGATTTCTCGCATAAAAAAAGTCTCAGAAGTGTTTTTTTTTTAAAAATGTAGTAATTAAAAAGCGGACGAACAATGTATAACATTTCTGAGATCTGCGTGACCTAGATTCAGAAGACTAAGCTGACCTCAGATCAGTGGTGTAGCCTATGTAAATGTTGGGGCGTGACAAAGGTAGAGACTAGAGCCAAATGAGGAGGAGCCTGCCGAGTTGACATCAACTTGGCGGTTCGTTGAGATTTGCCTGTTTTCAGCGGCAGTTTCAAATTGTGAGATTTGCAGAGGAAAGAGGTGTCAATGGGATTTTGAGGTTCTATGTATGTCCTAGTTACCCTCCAAACTGTCGTTTTTGAAGTATGACAGGGTAAAATCGGTTTTGCATTCTATTATCACCCCTTTAAAGTGGCTATATGTAACTTTTCAGTTTGTGTTGATTCTAGCGGCCGCTTTGGACAAAAGCGGTAGTGTTTTTACCACACCTGCTGCCGTAAAGGTATTTTCTTTACAGTGCTGTATTACCCACTGTATTACCAAGTTAGCGTTACCAGAGACGGTTTAGTATAGAGGATCTTTGGCGTTACTGGGAGGTCATATAGTCGCGATGAATGTTTTGCTCAGACAGAAAATCATTCACTTACAATAAGAGTCTAAGTTACAGATGCATCGTTGCATTTCAGGTGTTGCATACGGTAACTTACCCTGGATTTCCACTGAATGCGAACGACTGCGGATCGGCTCTGTGCTCCGCCGTCCGTCAATACCCACCAGGTCTGGATTTGTTGCGGAACGGCTGCGGCCATGACTCACAGCTGTAGTCACAAGGACCCACAATATCTTGCGAATTCAGGTAGAATAGAACCACAAAACCAACAACAGTTTGTTTCCATCCAGAGGAGTAGAGGGGAAACTACTCTGTGCTGTGTTTTTCAAGGAAATGCAGATTGTCTGATGTTACACTACGTTTGAAAATCATAGATTTATCAGTTGCAAATAGAGAAAATATGTTGGAAAAAGAACAACAATGACAAAAAGCATAGGCGTCGATTTCGGTGGGGACGGTGGGTACGTGTACCTACCAGATTTCGTCATGAGTCATTTTGTACCCACCACTTTTTTTGAAAACCTCGAGCTCAATTTAGTTAAAAAAATTAAAAGTCCATAACACATAATTCTTGAGTGACAGATGCCAAAAAATCCACAACAATCTCTATCCCCACAGGGCAGACACAGACACAGCCGCTCTGCTGCTGCGCTGGCTGCACGCTTCTCTGTTCACAACACTGCCTGTCGGGACATTCTGCTTAACGTGAAAAAAAGCTCAACGTGGTTTAATGTACCTAAACAACGATCAATCATCACCAAATCTCTCATGGCCATATCTTGTAATGAACACTTAAGCCTGTCAAAAGGACTAAACCGAAATCCAACGATTATAGAAGTTATCTCACATTAGCGTTGTCTTCTTCATTGGTGCCTATGGCGAGGAAAAAGCTTGTACCTAAACAATGATCAGTGATTACCAAATTTCTCTCTCATATTGCTCCTCATAACCACTGAAAATTGACAAAAAAATCGAACCAGAAATGTGGTGGTGATTGATCGTTGTTAAGGTACATTAAACCACGTTAAGCTTTTTCATGTTAGGACTTATAAAGCCCATGAGAACCGTGGGGAGTCAACCCACAGCCGCTCCGCTGCCCTGCTGAAAATATGAAGCAGAAACGCTTAATGTCAGATAACGTCCATAATAATTGGACTTTGGGTTCAATTTTTTGACAGTTTTCAGTGGTTATGAGGGGCAATATGAGAGAGAAATCATTGATCATTGTTTACGTACACTAAACCACATTTTATTCATTAGTAAGCTACAGGACAGCGTCTTTCAAAACATGACAAAGAAAAAAAAAAAAATGAATGCGTCTCTGTCCCCAGCACATTTCAAACCAAAGTGATGCCCATGACAAAAAGTAAGACCAGGAATGATGAGATGGCGCCTAAAAATGTATCAGAACATTGTGTAAAACAAGATATTTAATGTTCAAACTGATAAACTTTATTGTTTTTTTTTTGCAAATATTGACTCATTTTTAATGTGTTGCCTGCAACACGTTCCAAAAAAGCTGGGACAGGGGCAACAAAAGACAGGGAAAGTTGAGGAATGCTCTAAAAACACCTGTTTGGAACATGAACAGGTTAATTGGAAACAGGTGAGTGTCAGGATTGGGTATTAAAGGAGCGTCCCCAAAAGGCTCAGTCATTCACCAGCAAGGATGGGGCGAGGTTCACCACTTTGTGAACAACTAAGTTAGCAAATAGTCCAACGATTTAAGAACATTTCTCAACGTACAATTGCAAGGAATTTAGGGATTTCATCATCTACAGTCCATAATATCATCAAAAGATCCAGAGAATCTGGAGAAATCTCTACACGTAAGCGGCAAGGCCGAAAACCAACATTGAATGCCCGTGACCTTCGATCCCTCAGGCGGCACTGCATTATAAATTGACATTATGTAAAGGATATTACCACGTCGACTCAGGAACACTTCGGAACACTAGTGCAAGTTAAAACTCTACCATGCAAAGCCAAAGCCATATATCAACAATCTGTTTAGTTCCGGTGTTGAGACGGCAAGACGAGTGCTTATGGACCACCTTCAAACTACAACACCGAAAAGAGCTACAACAAAAATATTTATTAATTTAATGATTAAATAAGGTAGTGTTTCCAAACGTACCTCAATTATAACTTGTCTCCTGCTAGTTGTACTACAGCACTTACCTTTAAAAAAATAAGCATATGCCTATTTTTGTATCACTTTTCAGTGTTGTAGTTTGTAGACTGTCCCTAAGCACTCGTCTTACTGCCGTCTCACCACCGGAACACAGGAACTAAACAGAGGTAAGAATTAGCTCAACTTTTATGCATTTCTTTCACATCTACTGCAGTCAGATTCACTGTGTTCACTCAGAAGGAATCAGTTCACATGGCAACGCACTTGTAATGACATCTCGAACATGTTAAGAGGCTAAAAGCACGTTTAAAACCTGCCCCGTTTCAGCCGCCTGGGTGCGAAAGCTAGCAGTAGCATAACACGGTGTAGACAACACAGATTATTTTCGTTTTTCTCACTACTGACAGCACTATGTGACAACAAACAACATAGCTACGTGTTGAAATTGAGACCGGGGTTGTTCAGAAAGACCTGCCCCCACTGCTAAAAATGTTCTCACTGCATGTTCCATTTATATAAACACCCATTTATGGCTGGGAATTATTAACGAGGACTGACTGGAAAGTCTCTGTGTCGTGTGCAGCATTTGTGTTTGTTTAGCTTCAAGTGTCAGTAGCTTTGGCGCTGGTTATTTTACTTTGGCACTGGCTAAAACCTCTTAGGGTGGCGCCAAAACTTTCTCTATGCAGGAAAAACCCTGCGGTTAAGGTAACCCAAATGTATTTTGTGTTATATCTGAAGGCAGCTTGTTCAGTGTGACAGAGCATAGAGAACTACCTGGCAAGATTACTAAATATCTTTATTTCCCGCTATGCAGTCCATTGATGCTTATTTCATTTAATAGTTCTAATTTGCTAAGTCTTCTAACACAAAAGTGTGTATTTACCCACATAAGGAAATCACAATTAATACTTCTGATTAATAATTTACACAAATCCTCAAAACAAAGGTTGACCTCTAGACTTTAGACATTGTCTTCATGGCTAGATACCACAGTAGAGGAAGTAATTGGGAGAATATTTGGTGTGTAATTTTGGTGAACTGAACTTTTGTAACTGCATCAAACTCCAGTTTGGTGGCAGTGAGGACTCCTACATTGCAGGGAGAAAGGCAAGCAGTTTCATCACTTATAAAATGAGTTGCTTGCACATTAAATTGCACTTTATTGTTTGCGTTGGTAGTGATTTTATGTCTTTAACTGTTGTAATTATCTTTTTTAACTGTTTTATGCCTCAGGGAACTGCCACCCAAATTTAATTATATTGTTGTCTGACCCCTCAATATAATGACAATAAAGCTATTTAAGGACTTAAATATTTATCATCGCCAAACTAAATGAGTTTCAACATCACATTCAAATGAAATGAACAGTGACATCAATAGACACATTATGGCATGCTCTAAAACTTGCATATCTCTGATTTTGGATTGGGTTATTGAGCTAGGAGTTGTCCCAAGGACATCTGTGTAGATACCCTGACTACTGCTGCAGCAGAATGCAGAGTGCAAATGAGCCTATTGAAACCATTATTGATCTTTGATTTTACCACAGGCGGGGTGGGAGCTGATTTATTGGCCTGACACATACAGTATGTCTGTACAATCCAGTGAGATGAAGACAGGGTTCAAAATTAGCACCATTTACTAGCCAGATGCTTTTAAAATATGTGAGTGGTTGATAGATTTGCTTCACTCACTAGCTAACAAACAATGGTAATCAATTGAGGGGCTGGTGAAATTTGAACAGTCACTAGCCATTTGGCTGGTGGACAAAAAAGTTCATTTTGAACCCTGGGTAAAGATGAGAGAGAAGGTAGAACAATGTAATAACGCTCAGGGGTTTTTACTACCAGTAAATAACCCTTTTCACTCATTCTACAGTATGTAGTAAGGATAGACCGATTATCGGCCCTGGCCGATTATCAGGCTGTTTTTTGGCAGTTTGCAGATTATCTGTATCAGCGTTTTATTTGCCCGATAACTGATAAAGTTAATGAATTAAAAGTGTTGTACTTTGGCTCGGCTACAGCTCTGTGTCTGTCCCTCTGCTTCAGTTCACTCACCACTGAGTCTGACTTAATGTCCCCCCCCCCACAACACTATCTGACTCCCTTTACTCTGCATTATGTTGAAAGTTTCTAATAATAATAATTGCTTAAAGCATTTAAACAAAGTTTTGTGTTGGAGTTTGTAACATTCCAAAATCTTAATTTTGACTTAAAGATTTAAATTTTCACTGTAAATGCATAATCGGTTCCAAATATTGGTTATATTAAAGTGCTCATATTCTGGTTTTTGGCTTTTTCCCCTTTCCTTTATTGTGTTATATATCTTTTTGTGCATGTAAAAGGTTCACAAAGTGAAAAAGCCCAAAGTCCACCCCAAAGGGACTATGTTATGACGTTATAATGCTCACCTAGCTGCTAGCATGGCACGCCCTCATACTCTGCTTCTGACTGGCTAGTAGTCCTTACCTAGGTACTGAGCATGTGCGACTCCCAACAAAGATGGAACAGAAGTGTGATGTCTCACTCTGTAGCTAAAACAGAGAGCTCAACACACAGGGTGAAAAGAGGAGCTGCAGCAATGTTCAGTACAACAAAAATATGGTGTTTTTTGAAAATTAAACAATGTAAACCTATTCTGATATAACCTCTAAATACAATTATGAACCTGAAAATGAGCATAATATGATCTTTAACTACTAATAATTGGTATTGGCCTTGAAAAACCTGTATCGGTCGATCCCTAGTATGTAGAGAGAAAAATTATCAGAAGAGAATATGATCCAGCCCTTTTGTTAATTTCTTTGATCAAAGCATCTTTTCAACATTCCAGCCCCACCGGGATACAAACCTAACGTATCCCTCTCAGACAGACAACAGGGATAGGACAATCAATCCTAGCCTAAAGTTGGTTAAGTTCTCCACATCAGTTTCAGTTGCCATTTATATTGTTCCGCAACATAAACTGCACACACCTTGTTATATATATATATATATATATATATATATACACACACACAACATTTGTCTTGAATCGAAATGTATTATACTGACAGGAGTTTCTAACATTTATATTTTTATATTTTAGTCTTAACATCATTGATAAGAATGGGGTGAACAAAATATTAGAAAAACATGAAGTGCTAAGAGGAAACTTATGAAAAATCATGTGATGATAAAATCCAGATTATTAGCTAATCAAATTTACCATAACTACCAGAAAAAAAAGAAAAAAAGGTCATATCCACGTAGTTTGCCATCTTCTGACCAAGTAAACAAATCACTCAGCTGGAAAAATTCTAAAGCAAAACCCAATTTCCACCAGATATTAACATGTAATCAGTCTCTGGATACATCTTTATCATACACATTGTTATGCCGAGCTGACAGACTAGACTGTAGCTTTCTGACGGGTAGCTTAACCCTCCTGTTGTCTTCGGGTCAAATTTGACCCGTTTTCAAAGTTTCTATAGCAGAAATTTGGGTTTTCTTTCAACCAAATTGCCCAAAAGTAACACGGACGGTTCCATGAAATGCTCTTCACAAGTCAAATTAAGGATCAGTTCACTACTATCATTCACTTTTGAGTGTTTTATTTAATTTTATAGCATTATTCTGACTAACCTTTGACAGTCTGGGATTATCCAACATCCTCTGATTTTAAATGTTAGTCAAAATAATTCATACTTTCTTCTTTTTTAACACAAAAAATAAATATAATTTCATATAGACTAGATGAGGTTTATTGGCCATAAATTCCAAAAATGAGTGTAACAATAGTGGTAATAAGTTGCTGTTAGTGTTTAATGGTGGTAGTGGGAAAAAAAATGCAGAGAACGTCGTAAAATGCTGCAAAAACATTGAAAAAAAAAAAAGTCGAAAAAGAGACAAAAAACCCCCGTTTTTTTTAAAAAGTGGCAAAAATCAGTGACAAAAAGTCAAAGTGTCAAAAAGAAGTGTTCATTTTCAACACATGGGTTAAGACAAGCAGAAGGAGGCAGTATTAGGTGACCTTTCAACTTGTTAGGTGAATATTTTTATATAAGAATGTGGTCACATTTTACAGATTGATTTACACCCGGCTGAGATCCCCAAACAATGCGACCCAGACCACTTTCAGACGCGGTCCGAGCATTCCAACTGCAATGTGTTCTAGTGTTTACCTGATCCCGATCGGATGCTTGTACAGGGTGGGGGAAGAGTTATAATCTCACCAAAGTTTTGGCTCCTTGAAGCTTGTTTTTAAGTGGATGCATACTTACCATAAGGAGTTCCAGGGCCAAATTCCTTTGCTGCATCCTGCATATATTGACCCAGCAGCTCTCCATTGGTAATTCTGCATGGTGCCTTCCTGTCCAACTTTTCATAGAGAAACTCTTCAATTCTGGCACCTAAAGAGAAATTCAAGAAGAGCTACATTTATGGCACAGCTGGGAAAGAAAGAAGTGCTTGAAACTTTTAGTTAATTTACCCCTCGCACTGATTAAATAAAAACTATAGCTAAAATAATAACTCACTTGTCATTTACTACCCCTCAGTGGTGTACTGATGTATTAGAACCCACCTCTGCTATATGAAACTTTCTCATTGTTTTGATGTTATAGCTTTATTTATTTACTTTCTTTTTTTTTTATATAGATGTGTAGTTGAGTCTGAGCCACTGTCATGAACCCCTGTAGACAGCACACTGCCTGAGCAGGACAGACGGATGGAATTACAGGGTGGCTGGTGAACATAACATAGTGGAGCCTGTAGCAAGATAAACACCTAGTTATTTTTCTCAGAAGCCAATGGAGACCAAAACAGAGGTGAAAGGATGGCACATCATGGACATCCATTCACCAGTAGTGTCTGCTGGGTGTAAAATTAGGTTAACATGTTGGCCAAAATGATCTATAAACTGGTGAAAGTGTATGCGTGAGCTTATTTTAAAACAAAAATTCAATTCATTTCTTACACTGCACCGAAACTTTAATTATTGTATTCCATACCTTGTTAATTCTATTTCTGCTGCTTTCATATTGTCTTAGATGAATTGTTTTATATTGCTCTTTAATGTTTTATGTGAAGCACTTTGAATTGCCTTGTTGCTGAAATGTGCTATACAAATAAAGCTGACTTGCCTATTTTGATGGTTTTCAGCCCCCTTGTGGCAAAACCTTTTCAATGGTGTTAAATTACTGATGCCAAGTGTAATTCTGTGATTCTCACACTTTCAGCACAAAAAAAACTCAAAGATGCCTCCAGCTGCATGTTGGTATAATACAAACATTTATTTTTGCTTGAATTGTGCTTAAAATATGCACTGTATGTAACTGCATGCAAGGGAAAACTTTACTATGAGTCATTGTAGGTTTACACGGTGCGATAAGAAAATAGGAATCATTTTTGGTTGCTGTGTTTATGTAATCAGATTAAGAGATGAATCTGTATCCAACTGCAGAATCTGTATGTAAAGAGTAACTGTAAATAGTAACTAATGCACAGGGAAAACGGGGGACAAAATAACATGAATACAGTACCTTACAATACATATGGAAGGACTAACTGCTGCTTCATAATAAATGGCACATCATAGACTGCTTCACATACTACCACGGAAGTAATTCAATACTTCTGACACTCTCAACAGAGATGTATTGTAAAGTTTCTGTTATTTTGTCCTGTAATGCAATTAGAAAATAAACACCCCACACACTATAGCACGTGTCAAACTCAAGGCCCCTTGCAGATTCCGATCTGGCCCCTATATCAATTTAGGTTGCAATTACGCGGCATCAAAGCCTCAAAGACTTTCAGACTCCGAAAGTCCCACAGAAGCAGAGTTTTCATATTCAGGCTATGGAACAGATTGTTGTAAAAAAATGTATCATTGTTTTGCTTGATTTGCTAAATTCTATAATGAATAAGGAACTTTTTTGCTGACCTTTGTAGGGCTTTATGTCGACATAAAGCTACAAAAATGTTGGCAAAAGAGTTTTAAAAAAAGTGACTAAAACATCTGTAGAAAGCCACAAAAAGTCAGCAAAAACTAAAATTACAAAAAAAAAGTATAAAAAAAGCAACATGCAGTAATACAGTCAAAGATATTTAAAATTTTTAGGAAACAAAAGCATGTCCATAAACTCTAGATGTCTGGCTCTTGATGTGATTCTCTTTTTCCAGTGTGGCCCTTAGTGAAGATGAGTTTGGCACCCCTGCTCTATAGTCTCAAAAATGTGAAATCAAACCTCTGACTCATTCCAACATTATAAGCTGCATTGCATAAGAGTGTACAGATGCTCTTTTGACGTCCAACCCATACTCATCACACACAATACATGACTGTGATATCCATTAGGCTTGGGTGGTACCAAAATATCTTCAAATATAGATATTTTTCCATTAATACTGAATCAATTTAATGTGAAAGGGGTCGGCAGTTAGACCCAGCCCGATGTGCCGGTGATTTGATTTCTCCCTGCAGCTCAGGCTGGAATCCTGTACGTTTATCTATCCTGCTTCCATTACGAAATTTTGCGGGAACAATGACAAACTGGCTTATCCACCTGGCGCGCTATTGGCGGGTTTAACACGATGACGATAGAGAAGCGACCAAGCAGCTTTTTGTTTACATTCAACATGACGGCCACCGAAGCGCAGCAACCCGTTGATGCTGCTGTCGCTGCTACGTCACCCGGATCGTTGGTCTGATTGGTTGAAGGACTATCCAATTGCGTACAGAGTCATTTGAACTATGCCCGTTGATCACGCCTCTTGTGCAGAGAAAATACAGAGCAGACTCCACAGACTAATGTTCAATTTTAAAAGATTGAGCTTGGTCTGGTGAAAGCCAGACTAGTCGGCAATAGCTCCATAGAGAATCTTTACTCATATCAGCTCATTGCTTTGATTTTAGAGTAATAATTGCCTGTGCACACGCTGAGGAAGGACGCTGCCCGTAATGTCTGTTGTGTGGCAATAAATTATCAAATTGGAGTGCTGTCTTGTAGCTTTATTTATGATTATTGACTTTTTAGGTTCCAGCACCCAGCCTTAAAAGCTTCCTAAGTATCTACGTCAGTTGAGCGCGTCCAGTCCTATTTTTTATTTGTTTTTAAAGCACATTTACTGTTGGTTTTAGTCTGATTCGCTCTCTTGAACCCTGTAGACAGCCCTTTTTAAACTAAAAAGCTCTGATAAAGCCATTGCACTCTACACTGTAGGCTACTCTAGCAACAGCTGAAGCATCTCCTTTTCAAATGGAATTGACACTGAGAGGTGACCTAACATCATAACACAAAAGTAGGGATATTATCGGCCCTGGTTGATTATCAGGCTGTTTTTTGGAAGTTTGCAAATTATCTGTATCAGCGTTTTATTTGCCTGACAACCGATAAAGTTAATGAATTAAAAGTGTTGTACTTTGTCTCCGCTACAGCTCTGTGTCTGTCCCTCGGCTTCAGTTTACTCACCACTGAGTCTGACTTAATGTCCCCCCCACAACACTATCTGACTGACTCTTTTTTTAACATGTGTTATGTTGAAAGTTTCTAATTCATTAAATAAAAGTTTTGTGTTGGATTTTGTAACATTCCAAAATCTTAATTTAAAGATTTTCATTTTCACTGTAAATGCATAATCGGTTCCAGATATCGGTTTCATTAACCACTAATAATCGGTATTGGTATCAATCTTGAAAAACCAGTATCGGTCGATCCCTACACAAAAGGCACTTTGTTTGCGGATGCACACATCATGTTTGATACGGATGCTGCGCTTAGGAAGGACAGGGGCTGACTGTGACAGAGCACTGGGGCAGCTCTGTCCTGCTAAATGTGTACTCTGATTATTTTGGCTCGAGTCCACCACAAACCTGGTTCAACTAGTCCGACTATTAGTAGTGCCTGAACAAATTTCATTAGCAATGAATTACTGTACAGTAGTGCCAGTATTAACATACCAGTGTATGCCTTGTTACCAAAATACCACGCAGGTCTAATGTCTGTTGCAGTATGTAGAATAAATGAATATCATGGATGAATTACAAAGCTATATATAGTAAACACAAGTACAATGTCCAGCAAATAAGTAGACGCCAGGAGGTTCAGGGGCTCATTCTCCCCAGACGAAGACAGCAAACTCTAGTTTTGTGTAATTTCAGGGGAATATGTCTGAAAATATGATAATACATACTGTATATAAGAGATATCCAGTTCAGGTCATCCATATATCTGTTCTCTTTTGAATTTGATCAGTTTTATTCTTTTTTCATCATCATTTATTGCTCACTTACATGTTACTGCTCATGGGCAGCACAAAAGGTAGCATAAAAAGGTATATGTTAACCTGACTCGGCCAGATGGATTTGCTCTGCATATCCATCTGCGAACTTTCCGTTGGAGAACTTTTGGGAAGGGCCGAAAATACTGGTTAGCTGATTGGATAAACCATCTGTCTATCACCACCTATGTTGGTGATAGACGGGCCAAAAAATTGCCGAAACCAGTCGGGAGAAGAGCAACAACATCTTTTCCTCCGAGAAAAGCCTCCAGTGCCGTTTTTTTGCTCTTCTTTCAATGAAGGAATACTTTGAACTAAAATTTGCGCGATAGCTACGCTCATCTCATCCGTGGAAGCCGCCACGTTGTTTAGACTGAACAGTCGCTTCTCTTTGCGTCACACCTAAACCCGCCTCAAAACCAACGCTGATTGGTCGGTCGTTTGGCGAACGGCTCCAAATTTTCTCTGTCTCAAGATGCCAGACTGATCTGCGAGTGGAAAACTGGAGCTCGCCAGATCAGGACGCTCTCACGAGGCAAATAATATGTAGGGATTTACTAAAAAACAATGTACAGACTATTACAACAGTAATCCCTCTCAATCATCACTTATTACCCACTAGATGTGTGTGGCAGTGTCTGTATCTGCAGAGACTCTTCCTCTGCCTGGATTTGATCTTTTCTTCTTATTTAGCTGTGTGTAGGACGTTTATGGGGGTTAGCAAAGAACCTTTGGGCCACACATGGATGTGTAACCCCTAACTAATAGTGTGCAGGCCATTTTCATTCCCAGGTACCCCCGCCCCCCCTCGGCGTCTCATACAAACGCACAAGTTTGACACACAGACAGGGTGTAGCTCTGAACTCGCACGAAATCCGGCAATGTGGCACCTCCACGTTTATTTGTGCTTTTTTTTTTTTTTTTAAGAACATCACCGCTGTGAAACAATAAGTAAATAATGATTTACTCCTCAGCTTCCTGAGGTGACTCACAGCTTTGTTTGTCTCTCTCTCTCTCTCTCTCTCTCTCTCTCTCTCTCTCTCTCTCTCTCTCTCTCTCTCTCTCTCTCTCTCTCTCTCTCTCTCTCTCTCTCTCTCTCTCTCTCTCTCTCTCTCTCTCTCTCTCTCTCTCTCTCTCTCTCTCTCTCTCTCTCTCTCTCTCTCTCTCTCTCTCTCTCTCTCTCTCTCTCTCTCTCTCTCGTTGAGCCCATCGGGGGCTTACTTTAAAAGCTACATATTATACCTTTAACTCTACAGAATAAATTATACTTTAAATACTGATTAAAGGGTCATGACTGAGACTTAAAATGACAGAAAAGATTCAGTAAGCAGCTAATCTGTCATAAAGTCATATAGTACTTGTGGAAACCTTGTATGACAAGACAAACGTGCAAGAAAACTCACCCCAAACAGTCAAATATGGTTTTACATTCTCCAAAAACACAGACATCACTATACACTATGACAGATTGTGACATGTAGCAGGAGTGAAGAGCATAGCAGTTCAACTAGGTGATGTGAGGAAAATATGAACAGTTGATGAGTGGCAACTGTGTAAATGGTAAAAATGTTGGGAGCCAAATTCTCAGAAAACTGAAATCCTGCTCTATTTCTGGATTACTTTCTGTTCCATCAGATATTTTTGTTCAATGTAATTTCTCATTGAGGGTTTCATTGATCATGATTTCTGAAAGGGTGAAATATGATATTGTGGAGTGTTTCTGTCCATATTCTGAGCTTAACTCCTGTACTAGGTGATAGACTTTAAACACCTTAGCATTTACCGAAACTAAGAGTCCCATCATTTACTTTCCCAAGATATCCTGATCAACTCGTGGCTGATTTGGAGCCATAACAGGCAGAACACATCAAATAAGTCCAAATGAGATGAGCAAAGCATCAACAGCCCTTGACCAGTGGCTTCACAAAAAAAGATCTTCACACCTTCACATGACTTTGAACTACACATTTTTGCTTACTTGTGCTTCCTTGTTCTGTAATTACCTTTTTATGTATGTCATTAAGGATTAATGTGTTAGACTGACCTACTCACCAAATACTCAGAAGTCTTTTGTTGCTCAACCGATTCTCCTGAGATCATACGAGAATCACAGGATCACATATCACACGAAAATCAGTTACTAGAAAGCAGGTAATCAAACCCATCAGCGTCTGGTGAGGAGCTACAGGTGGGGTTTAGGTGTGTGTGTGACGGCCACGACTGTTCTTTCAAAAACAAGAGTGGCGGACATGATAGACATATGGTTCATCCAATCACCTGCCAGGTATTTTTTTGATAGTGCCTGCCCTTCTCCTACAGTTTCCAATGACAGCTTCTCAGATGGTTCTGTGTTAGCAAACCATCTGGCGCTTCAGAATTGCACAACTTCATGTAATGTAAGAAGTAATTAAATGTAAGAAGTGTCTACACTATAACATATTAAAAAAAATGATACATTTTTTTGCTAATTAAGATTTAAGGACAAAAAAAATCCATTGAATTTGCACATTTACTTATTTTGGAACAACTGAACCATACTGTTATGTTTATTTTTGAAGATGATATCTGTGTCTACTAGTCCAATATGGGTCGGTTTTGAGGGCTGCCATCTCCTGAATGGTTATTCATTCTGGTTAATCAAACCACGTTCTAACACTTTCTCATATAGGTCATCATGTAGGAAAAAAAACAAAAGCAATCAAATTGAAAGGGGTGATGTCAGAAAGTGATTGATTTCTGAAGGAATGCCCCAGAGGTTTCATTTTATATTTTTGTTTGTAGTTTTTGCAGTGATTATTCTGAGGACTACTTACTAAAAACATGTATTGTGCTACTTTGAACTTGATATTTGATCTAAGCTTGCCACCTTGGGAGCAGGAAAGAATGAGGAGTACCTCCACAATATAATTTAGCCTGGCTATAACAATGACAACTGCTAACAAGCGCTGAAATCTGACGAGCCTAACCAGGAGTAGATACTCTTTTATTTTTGAATATGGACAGAATAACCAAATATCATGCTTCAGCTTTATGACATCATATTAGAAAAAAAGACACTGTCTGGCAGAGGCCAGTCAAACAGAGGCTAAAATAAAGAAAGGGAGCTGAAGGTTCACAGTTAAACACCAATTTGGCATAAATTAACATTAACCCATGTACAGCCTGTGCTGACTTACAATCAACTGTGAACAGGATTCTTCCTATACTCATCCATGAGCATTAAAATTTTATTTTGCAGCGGACTTAGATCTTAATACCAAAGAATCATGTGCTGATTTGGTCCCATTCATTTTGATGAATTACTTCTCTGTACTAATAATTCAAAGGCATAAAAGGTTTCCACAGCACGGCACTAAAATAGGGAGACAGAATACTTACCGGTGTGATCAACTGTAGCATGGAGAATCAAAAAGTCACATGTTAGAGCTCCCTATACTCCAATGTCATTTCATATCACTATAAATTATAAGTAATAGGTATTTGACCTTTATGAATTAAAGCGTCATTGCAAATATGCTGACGCTAGATTCTTATACAATGTTTTATAACTGTACTGACTGACATTTGGTGCGAGGTGCCTATTCAGAGAAACGGTTACTTTTTTTGCATCCCTCTTTTTATTATGGCTTCAAGGAACATATCAGTATTTTTGCATGTTTGAGCCTTTTAACCACACATTTATTTTGCCTTTATTTTTTTGCACCTGCAAGCTGGCCCCATTTTAAAAAGGTACGCTGTGGAGTTTTTGACCACTAGTGCCGCTATAGAGCAATAATTGTATGGCTAAGTGCCCGTTTTGTTTGCATGTGCATGAGAACGCACATAAATGGATCCAAACAATGCACAATTTTTTGTGCATTCATATATTTTATGAAGAAAATACATTCAACACATTTATCAGACCTCAAAGATACACACTGCATTTTGGTGAGAAACACGGAATGTGATAACTTTTGTTTGTTGAAGTCCACAGGGCACCTTTTAAACTCTGCTGTCGGGGGTATGTTTGCAACAGAAAGTTGACTTCACAACTTCTCAAATGTAATGACAGGTTCTATACCTGTCCTGCAGACATAAAGGGGGCTTTGATCATAGCTTTTACAGCACCTCAGTGTATTGTATTGTATTTATACTCAATGCTAGTTTTCTACAAGATGAGCTGTGCTTGCTAGACATGTGGGATGTAATGACTTATCTGCCCTCAGGCAGGTATGGTAACAATTAAGTTGAACATAAAATAAATGAGCTAACATTTTCCATTATGTTGCTTTCAGCATCAGTCCTAAAACATCAGCCTAGCAGTTATTCTGCTTGAAGATAATATGTACTCTCTAGAATATGTGTCCCACCTCTAATGATAGGATTGCTATATTGATGGCATACTTGGGTTGGGCTGCAGCAGGACCTCAGTCTGTCTATATATTTTCTCAGTCCAGTGTTTGGTGCAGTCTGCACGGCTCATCAGGTTCTCGAAGTGAGCGTCCAACTCAGTCTTCTCCGCCTGGCCCAACTTCTCCTCTGTGAACTACGCACGCACGCACGCACGCACACACACACACACACACACACACACACACACACACACACACACACACACACGCACACACACACACACACACGTAAACTACAGAGACACAACTCTTCTCTTCCTAGTTTTAATCAATTATCATGAAAAACTAGGGCATCAACCAGACTGTATAAAACAGCATCAACGCGATATGATGACGTCATGGCATTGCTTACTTCACAGTCGTTTTGCCCCCTCTCCCCATCACTTAACTTGTCCAGATTAATATAAGTTAACGTTATACATCGGTTACAATTCCCTAAGCTTGTTTTAACTGACTGAGTCCATGGTTAATTACACTGGCGACTGGTTCGCTAGCTTGGCCTAAAATATCGTTACATTACCAAGATAGCCTTATCAAGATGGCTAACAACACTGCCATTAGCATTTGGACAGCGCTTGTTTAATTACTACGTATGCCTTAACTATTGCCACGACGTAGCTGTTAGCTGAATATGTAGTAATTGTATCTGCTTCCTATGCTAAACTCATGCGTCACGTTAGCTCGGCAAGGCACTACTCTACTTTACACACCTATGAATTACTACAAGTCACTGTAACGGTAGTCAGTAACGTCAGTACAGCTGGCTGTCAAAATGGAAGGAATGTGTTTCAGCCGAACAGTAGTTTTTGCAGATTTCATTACCTGGACAGCTCGCGTGAAAAACACTCCTGCATCGCTCGCAAATTTCTTCACGTTGAAATCCATTATTGTCTGTTCCTGCTAGCTTGTGGTGTTACACTTTAAGCTAGGATGAGCAGACTACTCGACACCAGCGGCTGGATGTTATGGCACAGCCGCACAGGGCAACAGTCACGTGACCGCCACGGAGGCCTCTTTACGTCAAACGTATCAATCTGCCAAAAATATTTAAAAGCAAAAATCCGGACTAACTTTAACAGGTGGTTTCTATGACATCACAACATTGATAACAGCAGTGACTTAGGCAAGCTAGGGCAACAGTTTCTTTGAGACAATGTGTGGGCGCGTCTGTCTTTGAAAATATCTTATGAACCGTTCATCCAATCTACTTTGTACTTGGAGCATTTGGAGCAGTTTGGACAGCATTGGATATTGGATATAAAAAAAATGTGAATAAAACAAAACGGCCGAACAATAAACAATAAAGGTCCAAAAACCCTGCAGCACCAGCACGCAGCAGGCTGCTTCCAACATTACATGATTGCTGGATATACCAAGCAAACTTTTCTTCACTTTCCCTGGGAGTACAAAACCATAAAATATACACACATTTGAACACAAACATGAACACACAAGGGTTTAATTAGTTTAAAAAAAAGTATAAAATTTGCATAAATTAATAGTTTTTGTTAGTTTTAAAAATGTGATACCGTTTTAAAAAATGTAGGGATTTTCTTAAAGTGCAATATGTTTTTTTTTAATATATTTTCTATATATTTTATTTTAAGTCAATCAGTGTTAAGACTGATAAAACACCATAACTTTCGGTGAATACCTTCAAAACAAAACTAGCCAAAATAATATATAATAATATAATAATAATAATTCTTTTTTCTATCGATATAACCATATCTACCATATAGACATGGTTATATAGATAGAACAAAGAATTATTCTGGTTATAGGTATCATAACTCATTTTTGTGCTAACTAAAGTACTTCCTGTATCCACACTTTCACTACAACACGAACCCCTGCATCATGAAATGCAATCCATTACAATGGCACTGCAGTAAATCAAACTGCTTTTGTCCACCCTCCTTTATTTTGGCTAGTTTTATTTTATTTATTTTATTTTAACAATTTAACAACAAGATCAAATCGCCAGTTTATAGAAAACCATTTTGAGTTTACATGATACAAGTCCATGTAAATTGGCGATTCGATCTTGTTGTTTTGCAGTGGTTCCTAAACGCACCCTTAACGCCAAGCGATGACGTAATGACGTATTGAGTCGTCCAGTCGTGGCTGGCTCACGTGTGACTTTGTTGTTAATGTTTTGTTTCTCAGGATATTCAGTATTAAACTAATGTAAGCTCAACTTTGGACATTTAATTCACCCGTTGAATATCTGCTCACTATCTGAAGTGTCTAACTGTTGCGCTGCGTGAGACTGCAGTGAGTAAGTTATAACCATAGGGTATAACGTTAGCTGCTAGCTAACTAACTGCCAAACAGATTATTTAGCTCAGATAGCCTACTGGAAGTTAGCTAGATAGATAGTATTTCTTAAGGTTGCGTACTAGTAACTTGTTAGACTTATCTGAGTTTACTTTTGATTTTACAGCCGAGACGTAACGGAATCTAAGTCTGCTTTTTAGTTATAGCACTGGCACAGTAACCCTAACGTTATGCAAAGCAGGTGGTCATGGCTTGGAAGTCGAGGACCCGTAATCTACAGGTGTTTGACACGGAGCTGAGTGCTGACACGGTGGAGTGGTGTCCCGTTTCATCGAACCACGATGTCCTGGCCTGCGGGACCTATCAGCTGCATAAAGGGGTGAGGCTACACACGAACAGTCCTAGCTGTAACCCGGTACATCCTATTACCCAGGGCCGTGCAGAGACCTTTTGAGGGGGGGCTCAAAATTAAAAAAAGGGCATATGCAGGGTTCCAAATTTATTAGCCAAATGCTGGTAAAATATGCAAGTGGCTGGTAGATTTGCTGCACTCACCAGCCAAAAAAACAATGGTACTCTATTGAGTAGCTGGTGAAATGTGAACATTGACTAGCCATTTGGCTGGTGGACGAAAAAGTTAATTTTGAACCCTGGGCATATGGAACAAGATTTGCTAACAATATACATTATGTCATCTTTATTTTAAAAACTGTATATTTTAACATAATACTAAATCCAAAATACTGTACACCTCAAAATGAAATATGGAGCCTTCGACTACATTCACACAAATATATCCAAAAAATGCAACTGTTGTCCAAGCAAAATGAAATCTTTCATACAGTATCCAAACTGTATATAGAAAGTGCAATATGAAATGTTACATAATACTAAATCCACAATACGGTATACCTCAAAATGAAATATAGAGCCTTACATTAGACTACATTCACACAAATACAAGATAACGAGATATCAAACCAGAAACAGTTTAATTGTAGCCTATAAGTGCAACCTGAGCTGACTATCAGGTTTCTGTAGCAGTGGGCTAGTAGGCTTGGAATCAGAAAGGGATTTGCAAAGGTATGCAGCATGTTTCAGATTATTTTCTCAAAATATAACGATGTCCTTTATTAAGTCACCTACACCGCAGACTACAAATAACCTAAGCTAATTTCCCAAAGAAGTGACATGTTCTTTTAAGTGGGCTGCTGGTTGAGAGGCAGAAAGCACACACACACACACACACACACACACACACACACACACACACACACACCTGTTAACCTACAGATAACTGCTGCTGCTGCACACACACACACCCTTCTGTTAACCTACAGAGAACTGCTGCTGTCTTCTCTTGTGTATCAGAGAATGAAACGGTGATGCTATAAGGCTATCACACGATGAGTAATTGTGGCCGCGGCAGCTCGTGCAGTTACCGCGAAATGTGACTACTTCAAAGTTAGCTGCCTGCTGGCTGTTTTAATCCTGGAGGAGACTCGTTATGCAGCGGCAGCGGCAAGAGGCCTCTATAACAAACCAAATGCGCATGCATGCATTCTCATTCACTTCAAAAGCACACTTACCTGCACTTCAACTTTCTGTCGCTCTTGCTGGCCGCGCCGCCGACGGATGTCATGGACTCACTTGTATCTAAGTGGCGCGCCTGGCAGGAAGCCTGGTCATCATGTGATATGAAGGTTTAGGTCGTTGTATCTAGCTAATTATTATTGTTAAATATTATTCTTAAACGGACCACTTGTGGGCCATCGTCAAAGAAAAAAGGTATAAAAAAATCTGGACAAAAAAAGGGCACTTTGGCCTTGAGGGGCTCAAGCACCCATAGCCCCCCCCCCCCTTGCACGTGCATGCTATTACCTGTTATCCTATCATCTATAGTTGATTCAGCATTAGTGTCAGGTGTTTCCTATCTGTATTTACACGGTATGACAACATCAAACCTTTTTTAGTCGTTACTGTCCACAGGAACACTGCTTCCCAGTGCAGTGCCATTGATTCTCCTCTTTTAGACCACATGAGATTAATCAAACTAGAACTAACGTTACGTGGCTTAAGTGCTTGCTGTCATCGTGACAAGGATGAGGATATGATTCACGATATTGGATAATATTTTTTGTATCATTTTCATTGAAAACTATTACAATTTAGTCCGTAGGATGCGATTTGTATGATGGGACGTCTCCGTAGCACCACAATACCTAATTCAGAATGGTTTGACACATATTTTGACTTTAACACGTATTGCGGCCCCCAGCGATTTGGATATTGCACTAGTCCATATTGCGATTTCGATAAAATTGCGAATAATGGTGCAGCCCTAGCCCTGAGATCTCCAGGTGCATTTGGTTTGTGAAAGTTTGATAGTCAGTTTGTAAGTTGTAATGCACCATTTAAGCACAATGTCAACTTAGGACCTTATCCTAAGGCCCTGTGTCTAAATCTAGACCTGGGTCCCCATAGCAGGGCACAAATGAGTTGGGGTTGTCCACACCTACTATAGGAAGCATAACCCTCTTCTGGCTGTACATTTAAAATAGTTGGTACACATTAATTGAGATTGACATAAAAAACATTATTGAAAACTACAACTAATAAAAGTATCACACAGGATTCAATTGTTGTGCAGTAAACACGCTCAAATACATAAGGTCAGCACTTCATACCTCATACTCATTATTTCATTTCAATTCATGTGTGCTGGTAACGGTGCTAACCATATTAATTAATTACATTTAATCTATTGGACATACTTTACCAAGCCTGCCTTGTAAAGTCATAATGATTATTATATGATTAATTGTGCTGCCTGAGTTCTTTGTGACTTAATTTAATGCAGCAGTAATGTTTACATACTCGTGCTCCTGTTGGTATCTGACCGTTGACTGATGATGTCCTTTTCATTTTCTTCCTGTAGGCAGAGGAAGAGGATGCCACCCCAAGGCGGACTGGTCGCTTGTACCTTTTTGAATTTCGGCGAGAGGGATCTATGATCCCTCCTCTTACTGAGCTACAGCGCATGGACACGGCGGCCATTTTAGATTTGAAATGGTAAGAAATCAGGTTTGACCAGTTATTGATGTCATAAGCTGTGTTTGAAACCGTTCCCTCACTCACTCACTCACTATTCCCTATATAGTGTTTATTAAATAGTGAACTATATCGGGAATGACCAAACCAGATTTTGGACACATCGTAACATTCCCTGAAAACAAATCGTTGCGTGACCTGCGTCAGTAGATGAGCACTCAGGAGGAGAGTAACATGCTGTATATATGTTGCATGTTAGATTACCACTGTTTAGAAACCAAAGTCTGCTCCATTTTTCCTTTTCAGTTTTCGCAGGTGCTTCTGCTTCTTCTTCTCTTCCGGGAAAACACGGCCGCGTTGCGTTGTGGTATACAGGAGGAAAATGTAGGGTACATCGTATGTACGCTCAAATTAGCTTTGCATTGTGGGTATTTTATAGCGGACTATACAGTGAATGAAATTAACCGCGGAGAATTCGAACACCACTACAAAATGGTGAACACACTATATATATTGCACTATTTCCGTGTTAGGGAACGGTTTTGAACCCAGCTTTTGGCTCTTGTTGATTCCTTTGCGTGTTCTCAGGTGCCATGTGCCGGTGTCAGGGAGGGCAGTGCTGGGAATGGCAGCTGCCACCGGAGAGCTGCAGCTGTACACGCTGTCAGACAGTCAGGTGAGAAATGTGGCATCAGAAGAATCCCACCCAGTGACATCAAATATTTATAGGCATATAGCTGATGTTTGTGTACAGAATCAGCATGTAGGGTTTTTGACAAGACATATGATTGTTGAATATACACATCAGCTGCTGAGATCAAATATCATTGAATGCACCCTTTTCTACCACAATAATAAGTCATGTAATCAGAGAACATCATTCTAACCAAACTCGGGTATGGGGGGACTTGGGGGCACCCCCCTGGCTCTGACATCTCTCCATCCATACATAAGGCATACATACATAATATTTATCTATTTGGGCCTGTGTTTGAATATACTGTATATAACAGTTAAATAATTGAATTTCTCCTTGCGGGATTCATTATTATTATTATTATTATATGGCTTACCCCCATTTTCCACTGGGCGCGTGCGTCTGTGCTGTGTTCCGGCTGCATTCCTGTTTTGTTCTGTCCTCTGCCACGTGCCATACATTGCTGCCCGACTTGCAGATTATATTGTCTCTACAAGAACTTTACAGCAAGTAATGTTTATTAAGCTAGTCTCTACCTTCCACTCCAAGCTCTCCTGTAATTAAACTCCATGCCTTCTCTTTTCTGCCGTTGCCTTATAAAAGGGATCTGTGATGTTTGTTATGTTTTTCCACCTCCAAGATGAATCTCTCATTGTCTGTGGTGTTGTAGAGGAGACATAAACGATATTGGGTGGGGGGGGGGTGTCTTTTGTTAAATTGACTGGATGCTCTCTCTGTTTCCCTTCCTACCTGGCAGTCTGAATGCCCCGCGGCTCGCGTGAAAATAGTCCTGCCACGTATCTTTAGCGGAGCGGAGAGCCGCTCCACGCACACTTCAGGGACGCACCGCAGCCCGGCTGGTGGAATATCAAGCATTGACTTGAATGGCCGCTATTGCTCCCAGGGCCCGCGGCGCCTCTGGAATGCAGATGTGCCTGGGGGAAAACAGGGGTTAATGTCTGCATTGTCTGTGAGCAAAGAACGCATACAGTGTACAACATATAAATGCTTGAGTTTGTATACCAAATAGCACTGTAACTTCAACACCAAAAATAGACAGTAAGGGGCATCGTGAAATGTTTCTCTGCTGCATAGAAGTTCATGTATTTGCCAGATTTATCAGAAAATCACAATGTACCACGTGTGGTTCTGTGGTTAAGCAAGGCCCTGATGAACGGTTAGATTATAAAGCAGAGTTTGCTCCATTAGGCCAACCTGTTGGCAGTATCTTATTAAAACTGACCATACACACAGTGGTGGCCAAGAAAGCAGGAAGACTTTACAATAGGTGCACAATATAATTGCGGTCTAATACAACAGACCTGCAATAATAATACAATAATAAACACAACCTTTGCTATGCTGTTAACGTTGAGTATGTGGTTTGTGCTGGTCTGCATGGTGTTATGAAGACTGAGGAGTTTGTTTTGGAGTGACAAACGCCTTAAAACATACTACTGTCCTATACAACACTTGACACAGTGTCGACAACATCTAAACATAGTCTTGCACAGCTCTTTTACTAAGTTACTGTACCTTCCATGGTGTGTTACCACACATAGCCTCTTCAGTCTGTTGAGAGAGGACAGTAAATGTGTGCAAGCTAAAATGAACCAAGACACATTGTTTGTTCAGTAGGCCACAGAAAGGTTTGCTGCTGATGTAAAATGATGTGTTTGGACGGGACGAGTGTGTTCATTCTGCTCTGCCTGTTATAATGTATTATAATTAGGGCTGGGACGGTATGCTTTCTTCCTGATTAGATTCTTTACCGATAACATGACATTAAGATGTGATTTGAATTGTAATTGTTATTTACTGCGATTCTAGAAGTATTGTGATTTGATAGTATTGAGTATTGGGATTTTCCTTTCCTTCTTTAACAAAAACAAAAGTTGAATAATCCACTTCTAGAGGCAATATATCATGAGACATTTCTAACAGCTAATAGTTTTCTAAGAAGAATGCACATCGCATGTCCGTTAGTCAGTCTGACATTTATTTACTTTGTAAAGAAGAACATAACATGGCTTTTCTACATTTTCTGCCGTTTCTCTGTTTTGCTGGAAACAGATATGATGTAGTCGCCGTCAACGATACCGTCTAAACAAAAAATATTTAGGTGAGTCATTGGTAAAAAAAAATCAATAAAAAATCACGACCCTACGGAAAATCCTGATACATACGATTTTTGATTTTTTTTTTTCCCACACCCCTATATTATAATACTATTATAAGGTGTGACACCAGTTGTTGATGTGGTAGTCTGCACTAATGAATGTGTGTATCCAGTAGGAAGGCGGCTGTAGTCTGCACTCGCTGTGCAGTTTGGAGGTGGGAGCAGAGCGGCTGGCTCTGTCGTTAGACTGGTCCACGGGGAGAATGGACAGGTAACACACTCAGCATGGACCAGAGCTCTGACTCCATATGAATGTTACATCATCAGTAACATTATGTGTACACACACACACACACACACACACACACACACACGGCTCCTTTTATGACAGTTGAGTGAGTTCCCTGTTTGTTCCTGCAGCAGTGATGTGCGGGTGGTGTGCAGCGACTCTGCAGGCTGCGTCAGTGTGCTGACCCTGGCTGAAGGCGCTCTCACAGCTCTGTCACAGTGGAAAGCCCATGACTTTGAGGCCTGGATCTCAGCCTTCTCCTACTGGGACACACAGCTGGTTTACTCTGGTAACACTCCCTTACTGTAAATCATAATTGGCTTGTAATAATCATAAAGAAAATGTTTTATTAATAAAAACAAACATAAAACAGATGCATCCCTTACACTGACAGAGGGAATAACAATAGGAATCAGACTAATTCACACATATTTTACTCGTTAAATAAACCCAGGCTGCACCTGTCAGCCATTCAATACAATTTCATAATGAGACAGCTGTGGACAACACAGAACGGACATTACAATAAGAGGAATACAATAAACAATAAAGAATAAAAATAAATGAACATAAATTATATATAAACATGCCTTGATAGTACCAGTTACCAAATCTACCAATCTCTTTTTCTCACAAAAATGCAACATGTGTACGAGAGTACCAACTTCTTTCTCACATTTCCAGCAGGTGTCGCTGTCCCTTAGTCTAAGTTTGGCTAATTGTTGTGGGGTAAGAGTTTACAGTGAGTAAGTTGAGCTTGAGCTTTATGTGAACAGCTATGCTAAGAGGGAACCAGCTTTTCTCATCTGTCATCTGTAATTTTCTCTCCCATCTACTTCTCAACATATTCTCAAACCTTCCAATCTGACCTCGTATAAGAACTTGGAGGCTCCACCTTTTTTCTGCCAGGCTACATGAAACAGCTCCTGGCTCTTAGCTGGAGGGTCAAGATAGTTTTTTTTCTATTGTTTAGAATACAATGCCTGATCTGTAAAAAATTCCAAAAATCCTGTTGACTAAGATCATATTCACTCTTAATTTCATCAAATGATCTAATTTTATTTCCCCTAACCAAGTCACCAAGAAAATTAATTTCAGATGTGGCCCATTGCCTATCAATAGCTTTTTTATTAAACCAGACAGAGGGGTAAATTATGGATTAGCCGTAATCATGTGGTGGATCTTTGTCCAGGTTTATCCCTGCTCCGTCTCTCTTTCAGTTAAGGGGTCCTTGGCTTGAAAAACGTTAAAGACCCCTGCTTCATACAACACAGTATTTAATTGGAGCCCAACCGATGCTAACTTTTTGCGGCCGATACCAACATCCATATTTAAGAGTTACTAAAATCTGATACGATAACGAAACGATACATCAGCTGATATTCATGTTTTTACATAAACGCAGACCATGCACAAAGATGACATTTATTTTTTTGAAAGATTGTGACCAAGATATGTACTAAGCAGGACATTTTGCAGTTGAGAAATAGCTTGACAGTGCTCTCTGGAAAAAAACCTATGCAACAGCAACATTGTTCCTAAAAGTCACGAATATATCTTTGGCATTTGATATCTTGTTACTTATCGGTCGACATACACTGTAGAATGATGCAGATATATCGGCAACAAGGTAAAATTGTATGCTGGATAGCTCCTTTTACAGTGTTATATAATTAATTATATGTTTTATATTAATAAATTATTCTTATTAATGCATGAATGTGTAATCAGCATTTAGGTGGATAAGAGGGAGCTCATTGTTACTGCTATATCTCTTTTCTGCATTTACACCTTTTCCTCTCTGTGTGTGTTTGTCGTTCCTCCTCAGGTGGAGATGATTGCAAACTTAAAGGCTGGGATCTCAGGGTCGGGCCCTCCTGCCCCACTTTCACCAGTAAAAGGTGAGTACTGATATTAGCATCAACTAGGGCTGGGCAGTATATTGATATATCGACATCGTGATATAATGAGACTAGATATCTTTGCATCAATTTTGGATATCGTAATATGGTAAGTGTTGTCTTTTCTCCCAAGTCAATGACCCAAATGTGACTAATGACCCTCAGGTGACACAACCCACCAGATACATATCTGGAACTCCCCACTAGTCAGTGAGAACTGAAGAAGCCTTTTGGATGAGAGGCGAAACGTCTTTGCAGAATTCCTAGCAAGTCCAGTTGCCTTTGCGTATCACAGAGAACTTTCTTTTCCTGGTGTTAAAGGCTGCGTTACAGTAAAGTGATGTCATTTTCTGAACTTACAAGACCATTCTAGCTGTTATATAATTATTTGCCTCTTTACCCACTTAGTCATTATATCCACCTTATTGAGTTTTATTTATCTAAAATTGAATTGTGAAGATTTTATGTTAAAGCACCAATAGTTAACGCTACAATGTTGTTGCAATATCGACGTGGAGGTATTTGGTCAAGAATATCGTGATATCTGATTTTCTCCGTATGGCCCAGCCAGGGCAACAACAACATTCATTTGGTTTGTCCGTTTAGGAAAGTACATATTAGTACAATGTCTGTTCTGTTCTCTTGAAGGCACTCGATGGGTGTGTGCAGTATTCACAGCAACCCACATCGGGAACACATCCTGGCTACAGGCAGGTAAATATCCCAGTGAACTCTCTATGGTAACTTGGCATTGTGTGAGAATTGCCTTTTGTATGGTTATAGCTACTGTTTACAGGGTAAACTCTTTCGGGTTGTACCACAGACATGAAACAGATTTTATTCTTCAGCTATGGCGAAGTGCAAGTTTAGTGTTACTTGGCTTGAAAACCCTGAATTTAGGGCCCAGTTGATGTTGTGATAAAGGTCTTTGATTTATAATGGTCTTAAAAAGTCTTCAATTTGACTTGATGAAACCTGCAGAAACTCTTGTTTTCTACCACTGCTTCCTCTGTCTTTGGT
Source organism: Sander lucioperca (assembly GCF_008315115.2). Classification (NCBI taxonomy): domain Eukaryota; kingdom Metazoa; phylum Chordata; class Actinopteri; order Perciformes; family Percidae; genus Sander; species Sander lucioperca. The sequence goes on from NC_050174.1 coordinate 26,589,934, forward strand.
CTTCTTGTCCTAAACTTTCAGCTGGCTGAGTGTCTGTAAGTCTTGTGTTTTGGGCTTCTCTTTCTGCAGCTACGATGAGCAGGTTTTGCTGTGGGATGGCAGGAACATGCGGCAGCCTCTCAGTGAGAGTCCCGTGGGCGGTGGCGTGTGGAGGCTGAAGTGGCACCCGACTCACCAGCACCTGCTGCTGGCAGCCAGCATGCACAATGACTTCCACATCCTTCACTGCCAGCAGGCCCTGGGTGAGTAGGAAGGAGAGATGGCCAAGGAAACATTTGCTATGGATTGTTACTATGAACTTTTTTTGGTTTTTTTTCTTCTTCTTTGTTTTATGGTTGGTTAGTCGTTCATTTAGTTACCCTAGGTACCAAGCATTATCTTTGCCTTCAGATTCATTAAGTTAATCAATAGGAAAATAATGGCAACTATTTTGATAAACGATAAAAAATGTCAGTGATTTTTCAAGCAAAATTGCCAAACGTTCTCTGGTTTCAGCTTCTTAAATGTGATAATTAGCTTGTTTTTGATGGATGCATTGTATGCCTGTATTATATGCCAATACTAGAGAGATGACATAAAATGAAGGAGCAAGAGATGCACCAAATGTCCCTGGCTGGATTCAAACTGGGAACTTTTGGTTCACGGATCAAGAAAATAATAATTACTTGCAGTCCTAAATTGCCTTTTTTGAAAAATAATTACATTTTCAAAACTGTTTAAAAAAAAAAAAAAAAAAAAACACTGGTTGAGTTGTGCATTGACTGCATACCAAGATATTTTCTCTATCATTTAGTTATGGTCATTGGCCTGGCACTTAGGATCTTCATTACAGAATAAATTGGGATCCATTAGGTGGTGAGAAACTTGTGGGAACTGTTATTCAACCTAAGATATTGTATACAAAGTAGTGTGAATGAAATGGATCCCGTTAGGACCAGGACATCTCAAGAGTGAGTAACTTCTGTTTCTGTTTGAAACCCTTAATGTTTCCCTGTCATTGTCCAGAGGGCAGTGGAGGAGCGTGTCCAGTCGTAGCCTCCTATATCCTCCACAACTCCCTGGCGTACGGAGCCGACTGGTCTCGGCTGTCCCTGGAGGAGCCCGTTCCTTGCTCCCCTGTTGCTGCAGAACCAAAGGAAAGCCTCACAGAGAGTGGAGGACACCTGAGAATTCAGTACGAATCTCCCACTGCCAGCTTTGACACTTCCCTAGAAGATGATGCAGGACGATACATCCCAGAGGGCATTGCAGCACCCTCTATCAGTGGGGATAGAGGTCCAGGCCCTGCCCTCAACTCGAACGAGGACGCTTCTTCACTGTCCTGTCTACTGGCAAGCTGCTCATTCTACGACCATATGCTCCATGTGTGGCGCTGGGACTGGACTCCAGATGAGGCGCAACCGGAATTAGAGCAATGTTGACCAGGCTGAGCACCGGCTGCATTGACACTATAGAAATATCTTCTATCAAATTATACCATGCACCCAAGTAAAGCAGAATGTACAGTCCAGCTATAACACTGGCATTATGTTATTCTATTCACTGTCTTCATTATGCAGTCCCCACACTTTGGAATAATTTATCACAGAATATGCAATTAGGAAAATGGTATATTTTCATAATGACAGATTTTTATAAACTTGTATTTAAACTGAAATTGCTTATAATCCTTTTAATGTACATCATGTAGCAGCAATGTCAAAACAACCATTCACCCACATACCTTTCCTTTATTATAGCTTTTTTAAACACTTTGTGATCGTGTTGAAGAAAATTGCTCACAAAAACACCATGCTTAAAGAATAGCAACAATTGTATTACTGTAGGTACCCATGCAGTATGTGTGAATGTATCTGATCACTTACTCTAAGGGGAATTCTCCTAATTTGCACCCCTCAGCCTTCTAAGGACATTGTGCTCCTGGATTCAGTTAAGCATAAAGGACATTTTGGCAGGGTTGATGCTTGATGACTTGTGATTTTATCCCAGATTAGCTGGTTGAAGGTAGGTATTAAAGGTCCCATGACATGGTGCTCTTTGGATGCTTTTATATAGGCCTTAGTGGTCCCCTAATACTGTATCTGAAGTCTCTTTTATATAGACCTTAGTGGTCCCCTAATACTGTATCTGAAGTCTCTTTTATATAGACCTTAGTGGTCCCCTAATACTGTATCTGAAGTCTCTTTTATATAGGCCTTAGTGGTCCCCTAATACTGTATCTGAAGTCTCTTTTATATAGGCCTTAGTGGTCCCCTAATACTGGATCTGAAGTCTCTTTTATATAGGCCTTAGTGGTCCCCTAATACTGGATCTGAAGTCTCTTTTATATAGGCCTTAGTGGTCCCCTAATACTGGATCTGAAGTCTCTTTTATATAGGCCTTAGTGGTCCCCTAATACTGGATCTGAAGTCTCTTTTATATAGGCCTTAGTGGTCCCCTAATACTGTATCTGAAGTCTCTTTTATATAGGCCTTAGTGGTCCCCTAATACTGTATCTGAAGTCTCTTTTATATAGGCCTTAGTGGTCCCCTAATACTGTATCTGAAGTCTCTTTTATATAGACCTTAGTGGTCCCCTAATACTGTATCTGAAGTCTCTTTTATATAGGCCTTAGTGGTCCCCTAATACTGTATCTGAAGTCTCTTTTATATAGGCCTTAGTGGTCCCCTAATACTGTATCTGAAGTCTCTTTTATATAGACCTTAGTGGTCCCCTCATACTGTATCTGAAGTCTCTTTCCCGAAATTCAGCCTCACATTAATGTTAAACCTCAAAGTGAAATGTTCATGCCATGAGACCTTTAAAGCTCTGCTGTAATGAACTTTCTCTAGATAAACCCCTTTTTGCATTTGTATATGGTGTTATGCCAGTATCTGTGCTGCTCCACAAAACCTGGGGTGGTGATCTTTACCATATGAGGATTTTGGAAACTTTACCACAATAGTATATTCATTACACTTTCTGACCAATAAAGTTCAATTGACAAGTTCTAGGTTAACTGTGCAGATCTTAACTTAGACACGGAGTGAACATTTCTTTGAATGCAAGGGGTTCTGAGCAAAATGATTAACTATATGGTAATTCATTATGTATAAGAACAGGGGTCATCAGAGTTACTGCAGGGGGTCCACCAAGTGTTTAATCTTTTTAAATAATGATAATATGCTGACTGGTCTATAGGTAAGGTAGTCACTAAGGTAGACATCCACAGAAACAGTTCATCCTAAAGATTCACTGTACAACATGTATGTTTAACAAGATGATTTATGAAATCATGCTAACAATTATTTTAATAGGTTAGTATTCTATGCACTAAGACGGTATGTATAAAGGCTTTAGACCGTCCACGTTATTGTAGGCCCATCTTAATATGCAACTTAATTTATACAATATATGTAATAGGGGGTCCCTGCTCCGTCTCTCTCAGTTAAGGGGTTCTTGCCTTAACAAGCGTTGAAGACCCCTGGTGTATGTTATAGTTTGTTCAACTGATCTTTACAACGACTAATGCACAACTCAACAGTATGGATCATAGCCCCATAAGTTTTATTTTGCCAGATGATAAAGTAACAAAAGAGTCAACCACTACACATTATACAGTCCCATTTGTGATGGTTTTCCTAAAGGTGTCACACCAGTAAGTCTGCAGCTTTTAGTCTTTGTTAATACATTACATTGTGAGTGCATCTTTAACGCACATAGTTCTTGGGATACAGCTTGAAGAGCTTTCCGTCCTGGTTGGGCTCAAATCCATATTTCTCCAGCTGGTCTTTGCTGAAAGTGCCCTCTTCAAAGTCTTTCTTGATCCGAGGGGCCACAACTTCAGCAAACACACTCTGTGCTGTGAGGGGAGGCTCTGTTCCTCGAGGAGAACGATACGATACGTAGGGTTTAAGTTTGAATCCCTCCAAGTTAGGCACCACAAACTCAGGAATCATGGTCCGTATGGACAGAAACTTTCTGCTGGAGAGCCTCAGTCCAGTGGGCCTTGCACCCCTGCCTTTATTATGAGTCCTTGATCCACGCTTACTGGTGAACTCAGCCATTCTGTCCGCTCCTCTTACCAAACCCCTCATCAACGTGGATAACACACCCATGGTGCCACGGCGGTTCCTCCTTCTAGGACAGAGAAAAGGAATTGTTTTACACATGTATGCTAGTAAATACAGCACCAGTACAAACCCAAAGAATAACAAGTTTTTACCAGCGACACGACTGTCAGTGCTTTTCGAAATTGACGCATGGTTTATATCCTTTTATATAACGTTACGTGTGGATAAAGTATGACCACAGGGAGGCCAAAGAAGCAACGCTAACGTTGTCTCCGTTTGTTCGTTAACACTTAACTGTTGCAGCATGGATGGAGTATTTAGCGTTGCCTTGTAATAACACATTGCTCCACATGTAGTAAAATGCGTTCAGGTAAGGAAACCCCTGTGTTAAAGTTAACGTTAGCTACGTGTCTAACCTGTCTAAATGCAGTGTTGCCTTCAGCTAGCTAACGCTAGCTAACGATAACTTACGAGCCAGCAAATGTTGCATCGTCTGCTGGCAAGATAACGTTGACAGTTACTTATGCGTTTACACCAAAATAGTTGTTACAGTTTAAATGTCATAATTCTGAATTGCCATAAATTCATAAATTGTTACAAAATTCGACTCCTCTCACCTTGAGCCCACTGTTGTTCCAATGCAAGCAATGTGCCGCTGCTAGACTCTCCAAGGAAACGCTCCGTGATTGGCAGAAAGGCAACACCATTCACCAATTGCAATTCGAGATACTAGTAGAGAACTGTCTGTGACTTGGGTGCATCAAGTAAACCAGAGTTACCTACAATACAGACAAATTACCTTTCAGAATAAATGCTTAAAAGGCACAGTATGTGCAAAGCAAAAATATGTCTAAGTTCTCTGTTATTATTCAGCCGAACTATGGATATACTTTGTATCACTAGGGAGTAAAATCTAGCTATTGAATTGCACCATTAATCATCTTTAAAATACAGTCTGTCGGAGAGAATTTTGATGGAGGCATTGACAAGACTCAAGGGTTTTATTTTGATAGAAATGACAAGACATTCAGATTTGTTTTACTGAACAGTCTTGACACTATTGTTGGTATGTAGCTATACTCAAAAACTTTGACACAAGAAAGGTACGTGGGAAAAAGTGTTTGGTCGGTTCTGTCGAAGAGGGTTAGCTGAAGGTTAATTTGTTCGTTTGTATTTTTATAGATTCTGTCAATGTAGACTTGTTCGTTCAGTTTTTTTGCTTGCATTAGGTTGTCCTCTTGTTGTGTAGCGGGCTGCAGCCACAGAAGCGGAGTCGGCGGACTGTGAGCTATAACGTTAACAAAGTTAAAGTTTATGTTGGCCAATTTTGACATTTAATGTTGTCTCTATACGTACTATAAATTGTCAACTAGAAGTAAACATTAAACCATATAAGTTTGACTTATTTTGCTTCATCCACTAAATCCTGTCAACCAGGAATATGATGCTTTTTTTGCACTCGCACTTCGATGAAAATAGGATACGACGTGAATGACTAAAATCCACTTTTCAATTCGTCCTATACAATCCACAGAGCACTGATAAAAACGTCTATTTTTGAATGGAGTTTGGCACAAGAAAACAGACCCAGGCTAGGTCAACATGGACAGTAAATACGCGGCAGAAGTGTCCCTCGTAGATGTAACGGTATCTGGTAAACAAAATAACATTACACACCCCTTGGACGAGCTTTCTACCATGTTTTGCAGTGTTGCGTTTGGGGAGCCCGTTGGGGTAACGTTACGTTGGCGGCGTGTAAGAGCAAGAGGGGGTGTCTGGTTACAAGCACCGAGCTTGTGAGTAACGTTAGGTGATCTTTAACCCACATTTGTGAATCCTTTTGCTCTGTGACTGTGTCGGTCAGGTCGGTTGAGCAAGGCACTTACTGTATGTCTCCACCACTGTTCTTAAGGAGCAGACTGCCAGAGCCTCGCAGAGAGTAGCCTGTTGATGTTTTAAAGGCAAACTTAAAACCTACCTTTTAGCTAGGCCTTTTATTAAACTACTCATTTATCAATTTTCTTTATCTATCTACCTATGATCTATTTATTTATTTATTTATATGTACTGATGGTTTTAGTTGGTTTTATAATTAATTTTATTATAGTTATTTTTATTCTACTTATTTATGTATCTGTTTTATCAGTTATTGTACTTGTTAGCCACTGTTTAGAGCTTTTAATTTATGTATATATTTATTTTATCTTTTGGTTTTAAGTTTCTTGCCTCTGGTGTTTCCTCACTTATGATGGATATTGTGTTGTAGGGGGGGGGTTGGGGGTTGCCAGGGTCAAGGGTTCAAATCCTGAGCTATTAATGTATGATCACATTAGCATCATCAAAAGATAGTACCATCTTAGCAAGAAATCATCTACTCAAGTTTTAAATGCATGTTTTTCCTTATGACATGTTGTCATTGATGACTTTTATTTAAGGCACTCTTCATGGTTTCAATTATTTCTTTTCAGTTTACGATATCGCCTTGTTTTAGTGCTGCATTATCTTTTTTGTTTATCAGGCATGGGAGACGATAATGAAGAGGAGAGCTGCAGTATATCCCCGGTATGTCGTTCCTCAACACCATTAATTGCACTTCATTGTTTAAAAATAAAGTTCCATGTTCTTGTCCTTAGCGAGGCATTTAGGCACCAGATATAACAGTCATAACCTGGCCTGGATCTAGACATAGGCATTCTAGGCACGTGCCTAGAGCCCATTTGCACCTAGGGTGCTCAGTAAGAGGGAAAAGTCAAAATAATTGTTTTTTTATGGTTTTAAAAAATAATTTTAAACTGTAACTTTCCAATCTATCACTTCATATAAACTTGTATTTTTTCAAGTATATATATTATTCTATTTTTTAAGAAAAAGTACAGTAAAGTAAAAAACGTTTACTCCAATTGCAGGAAAATGTGTTTCCAGTTAGCTAGCCGTCACGGTTACACTACCACTTTTCTGGGATGCTTTCGGGTGCAGCAAAGTGAGAAAAAAGGAAAAAAATGAAAAAGAAAACGACAGAGAGGCTTTACACAAGTTTATCTCAGGCCGCTTCAAATGAGCCTAAATTAGATGCATTAAAATACCTAAATAAAAAAGTTAGCATAATAATCATGCTTTTCTGTGTTGGGTGAAAAAAACAAAAAAAAAACAGATAAATTTTGCCTTCATGAAATGCTAAAGAAACTGAAATGATGAAGTTGTTGCTTAGTCATATTTTGGACTGAACCTTGCTGTCCAGATCCTTGCTGTGCTCTGATTGCTCCTCCTCTTGTTGCCCAGCTGGTTTCATCTCTCCGTGCTTGATGTTTCAGAGCCTGGTTTCACTCGGTAGCGAGATCAAGGCCGGGATGCAGCAGTTTTTGAAGGAAAGGACGGAGGCCAACATGGTAACCACCGACACGCCATTTCTGACTCGAGTGGTTTGACTGCGACGTTGTTTGCAAATGTTTGGTTTTTTGATTTAATAATTAATGATTAATGTTATTAATAGGGCCAGGTATTGTTCAAAAAAATGTCGATACTGGTACCAATACCATGACTTCGATACCGGTTCCTGAACAATACTTTTTGTCGATACCAATTTTATAAAATCTATTTTAATAGCCCTGGCCGATTATCAGGCCTTAATGAATTAAAAGTGTTGTACTTTGTCTCGGCTGCAGCTCTGTGTCTGTCCCTCTGCTTCAGTTTACTCACCACTGAGTCTGACTTAATGTCCCCCCCCCACAACACTATCTGACTCTCTTTACTCTGTATTATGTTGAAAGTTCTGTTGACGTTCCAAGTAAATTCCAAACAAAACAGAGCAAGCTCGCCCCTCCCCCCATGTTTCCGTAACTGTCATGACTAACTGTCACTAACCCCCACCGCCTCCCCCAACCATCTTGTTGGTGATTGGCTGGAGTGGTTTGTTGTATTTTGGTGCACAGCCTGTGCCTCTAGTGTTTGTTTGACGTTTACGACCCCTGTGTTGTCTCCTGAGACCGGGCTTGTTGCAGGCAGCTAGCAGATCAAGGAGAGATGCCTACAATTTGAGACGAAAATGAAAAATTTGTCTATATCCGCGACGTTCCACTTCCCGGATTGCTCCGTTGCCGCCGGAAAATCCGCCGGATTTCACTCATTTAGGCTGGATGTCCGTCCCCTTCCTCTGTCTCTGTGTAGGCGTTCTAACCTCTGGTGGATTTGTGAGGACTATGGTTAACTGCTCCTCAGATCTCTGCAGGGTAAATCCAGACAGCTAGCTAGACTATCTGTCCAATCTGAGTTTTCTGTTGCATGACTAAAACTACTTTTGAACGTACACATGTTCCACCAAAACAAGTTCCTTCCGAGCCTATTTTGCAGAGGCACCGTGTTTTTTTTCCGGTGCTTAGCACCGCCCAAGACGATTGTGATTGGTTTAAAGAAATGCCAATAAACCAGAGCACATTTTCCTCGCATCCCCAAATGCTATGTGGACTAGCCAGACCTTCCTCCAGCGCGCTTTGGAGGAGGGTCTGGCAAAGTGAGACTAACTACTAATAATCAGTATTGGCCTTGACCAGTATCGGTCGATCCCTAACCTGTGGATGGGTAGAATAAATGAGAGGGTTCTGATATAAGATATGTTAATTTTAGTTAAATATTTGAGTACAGCTCATTTAAATGTGTTGTGTTTTTCTTCCAGTGGACGGCTGTGCTGATTGGAGCTGTGACAGTTGTTTCTGTCCTTGGCGTTGTTGTGCTCCTTCTTTACAGAAGATACAAACTGTCAAGTCAGTGCCCTGCACACTGTACATCCTCTTCTAGTACATTTGTATCTAACATTTTTCAGTATGTAAAGATGTAAAGATGGTGTCGGGTCAGCGTGGTGATTGTTACAATGTTACAACATGAACCTTGTTCACAGCTCATGCAAGCATGCATTTTAAGGGTTAGGTTCAAACTGGTTATTGGTTTTTGAAAAATTGTCAGTGTTAATAATGTGTGTTACTTCATGTAATTTGCAAAAAGCAAAATCAAGTAGTAGTCAAGTAGCATACATTTAGTTATTGTTAGGGATTAAAAGCCCTGAACCTGCAGGGTGATTTAATCAGACAGATTTACTGCATCAGCCCAGTACATCAGTTCAATGCTAGTATGAAGGAGACAGACCGATTCATGCGGTGGATTGCAAATGATCTTACAGAGCATGTCTGGTGTGTTTCAGAGGAGGCTGGCGTTCCACAATATCGCTTCAGGAAGAGAGACAAGGTGATGTTCTACGGCCGAAAGATCATGAGAAAGGTCAGTGCCATCTTAAACATCCTACTCTGTGTCACCCTTTTCTCTAGCGTGGGTCCCTGCTGCTGCATCATATCCATGTGTTTATTTTATAAATAACTATAACCATCCCCAACCTGGCAAATGTTCAGCAAGTCCTACAGGATATCACACAGTGTAAACATCCAAGTTATACTGCTACAGTGTGTGACAGACAAGTAGGCTTGCTTATCATTTGGCTACTATATCCACCTCTGGTGAGGATACTGCCATTATATTTAAATTAATTAATAAAGTGAAATACTCAGTGTTCCTTGGACAAGTAGTCATTGCAAAGCTGGCCAGTTGTTGTCACAGACTGACAGACCAACGAGTTGACCATCATTAGGCCCTGTTGCTTGTGGGGCACAACAAATACCTTCTATAACTTCAGATATCTGATATTAGCACAATTGACATTTTCATTATCATAAACGGTTTGTTTGCCTTTTGTAAATCATCACTTGAATGCAAACATGTCAAATCACCAAACTTTTCCTGTTGCAGGTTCAGACGCTGTCCTCAGTCCCTACCTCTAATTCAAACTCAGCTTCCCGGCAGAGAGTGAGGAAGAGGACCAAAGTCCTGTCCATAGCTCGCAAGTGAGTCTCTTTTTTCAGAATTTGGTGTGTTGACAGACAGTAAGCTTTGAGGGTTGAAAGTTCATTCTTTTGTCAAAATAATCTTAAAGTCCAAGTAAGCGAACCTTGGGTTAAGATTATGTTATCAAAGAAGATAAACTGGTATTTTAAGATACCAGGGAACAGGGAACATGCATGAGTAGATCCAGCCCCCACTAAATGTTAGATATATGTCTGTACTGTATCTCAATACTAAGTCCAGGAGTCTCTGTCTGTCCGTCCGGCTGACTGGCGCATGCAGGTCATCACACGCAGCACGCTGACGTACGATCATAAACATGGAGGCCACTGTGTACCATCATGTTTGTGTGAATGAACTAGGGTGACTGGCTGTCGATTGGTCTCTGCTATGTCTTAGTAGCGCACACACAACAGAGCCGCACTTACACATGCAGCTCCCGGCACATACACACACACACACGCTCGCACACGCACACACACACAAAGTACTATCCGTCTGAGAATATTAACTAGGCCTTATACTAATTAATGTTGTTGCATAATGAATAATGTTGGATTACTATTATTACTACTACTACTACTCAATTATTTCATATATTGCTGGGTAGTTTAATCTATTACAATACCTCTTCATTTGATTATATTTTGTATTTATAATTTAAATCTGTAAAGGGTCCAATATTTGCCTCTCAGATGTAGTGGAGTAGAAGTGTTAGGTAGCATAAAATAGAAACACTCATATAAAGTACAAGTATCTCAAATTTGTGTAGTGCAGTACTTGAGTAAATGAACTGTTATGTAATGTTACATTGGAGAAAGCAATACAGGAGGCCAAGCTGACGTCCCGTTCTGTACTAGGATGATGAATTTTAAAAACAGCTGAAGGGCCGCCGCGTGTTGCTGGTGCCCAGGACAAGCTGATCTCTACAGGCCCCCCCTCCAGCAGACTATTTAAAGGTTAGAGGGTCTTTTTGGGCCCTCCCCTTACCCAGGGCCTGAGACAACTGACACGGTGCCCCCCCCCCAAATAAAATACTATATTTAAATTCTTTATTGTTAACCTAAGCAGTCAATCAGAATTTCCATTAAAAACTAAAATGAACAGACATAAATGTATGAAAAAGGAAGATTTGTAATAGAATATGTTTTCAAGAAGTTCAGAAAAGAGGTTTTGTTTAGTTTGTAAGGATCCCCATTAGCCCTGACCACTGGTGGAATGTAACTAAGTACATTTACTCCAGTACTGTACTTTAGTCCAAATGTTGAGGTACTTGTACTTTACTTGAGTCTTTTCTCTTCATGCCACTTTCTACTTCTACTCCGCTACCTTTCAGAGAGAAATATTGTACTTTTTACTCCACTACATTCATCTGTTACAGCTTTAGTTACTAGTTACTTTACACATTAAGATTCCTGCACACAAAACCCATGTAGTTTATAAAATCTGATGTTTGATTCTAAAGTAAACTAGCCAACAATATAACGGCTACAAGTCCAGCTGAGATGATTAGACCATTAAACACACAACTGGTTGGAGTCTTTACACTTTCTACAATGGGAGGATTGTTCTGCATGTGAGTACATGAGTACTTTTACTTTTAATACTTTTAAGTACATTTTCCTGAAGATGTTTACGTACTTTTACTTAAGTAGCATTTTCACTGCAGGTCTTTTACTTATAACAGAGTATTTTTACAATGTGGTATTAGTACTTTTACTTAAGTAAACGGTCTAAATACTTCTTCCACCACTGGCCCTGACATCAGCTAGTCTTCTCGGGGTCCGACAGAAATCACAGTAAGTTCCATTTGAGACGTGAGAAACTTGGTTTAGAGCGTTGAAGAAAAGAAATGAATTATAAGCTGAAACATGGTTCAGAGACTTGTTCTACCAATCAGTACAGTACGTTGTACATCTTTACAGTATGAAGAATGTCTCTTTTTTTTATGTGTGTGTTTGTGTTAGGATCCTGCGCATCCGGAAGGAGCCCCCCACCCTGCAGCCCAAGGAGCTTCCTCCATGTCTGCTGGAGGCAGACCTGACTGAGTTTGATGTGCAGAACTCCCATCTGCCCTCGGAGGTGCTGTACATGCTGAAAAATGTCAGGTAAGTAAAATGGCATATGCCTTATTTCCATCTTCCACATGAACAACAGCACACTTGTTTCTATGCAGTCCCACCAAGACCCCAGAGCGAGTACGATCAAATTAATTATCTAAAATAATAATAAATCTAACTAATAGTCCTCCACCAGAACCACCTAATTTTCATGTAGTAACATATAGACCTTATAATAATAATAATAATAAACTTGGATCTATATCCACGACGTTCCACTTCCGGGATTGCTCCGGTGTCGGCGGAAATTCCGCCGGATGTCAGATAAACCAGAGCAGGTTTTTCTCCCATCCCGGAATGTTGTGTGGACTAGAGAGACCTTCCTCCACAGCGCTGCAGAGGAAGGTCTGGCAATGTCAGACTACCATGGAGCTAACTAATGCTCTGTTTGCACTGTTGCCAATGGCGCTGTTAGCGACCCCTGTTTCCTTCACCCTCTTTCCCCCTTCGATCCGCCGATCAGCCATATGAGCTCAATATGAGCACACATTTTGATTTAAAAACGATTTTATTGATTTGAAAATGGTCTGTGATCAAAACTCCGTCAATGGCAACAGTCTCTAATACCAAGTCTGTTATACAGAAAAAAATGTAAAAATGCTGTGATTGACCAATCAGAATCAAGTGTTCAACAAGGCTATGTAATAACACCTTTTAATTAATAGTCGGTGTATTAAAATGTGAGTCAGTCAACCGACAGAGAATTGATATCCAACTGTTTTGAATTGATATCCACGAGGTTTTAATAACATTCAATGTTCTAAGTATTGTCTGTTTTTTATTATTCACAGCACTAGGGCTGGGAATCACCAGAGGCCTCATGATATGATATCATCACGATATTCATGTCACGATAGAATATTATTGCAATTTTAAACATATTGCAATATTCTGTGATATATTGCAATTTATTACTTTTTTCAAAGTTCAAATTTTTACCAATTTCAAATGATGTCCCCAAAAGGAAACTTTGTCAACATTTGTTCATCTCCAGTTTTATTGCTGCAAAATGGGATTGTCAAGCAGACAAACTGACCAACACATATATATAATAAAAGATCGATACTTGGCGTCTGTGTATCGAAACAGTATTGCCACAGTAAATATTGCGATACTATCCTGTATCGATTTTTTCCCCCACCCCTACACAGCACCCTTTTTTTCTCCACACACTGTATTATTTATATTTGAAACGATTAATCGATCATCAAAGTAGTTGTTTCAGCTCTATTGTTACAGGTGGAATCCACCTTTCCTGCTCGGGATTCAAATAGGGTACCGACGCATAGTAGATTCACAGTAGTAGTAGTGAAAGACCCAAGTTGATCCATGCACACTTTTCACTTATTGCAGAAGTCATAATTCAGTCCTGATTATGGTTTAACCGTGTTGGGTGACTTTGTTGATCTTAGTAGGCATTCACGCAGCCTGTTTCGGCAGTCAGATGCTACGGCAAAAACGCAGGTCCAATCCATCCAATCCTTTCCATCCATTTTGAATGGGGGTAATGTAGTTAGGCTGCGGCGGGTTTTGCCGTCTCGTTCGTCTCTTTTCTTTCTCTCTTTCTCCGTGAAGCTGCCTTCAAGTGCGCTCAGCAACGTGGAGATCTGTAAACGATCTGATGGAAAACAGTAGTTGTGAAATAAAAAGTCTACTTGTGCTACATTGGGTTAAAGAACACAACAGGATGTCACACAAACGGACAGTTTCATAACCCCCCCCCCCCCTGCCGCGCAACCCTGCGGAGAATCGCCGTCTATTGTCTTGATGAAACAACATGACATAACGAGTCCACGCTGAGCTGTTAACACGTACACCACTTCCTCTTCTTCCTCGGTTGCATTTCTGATGGCTACTTTAGGTGTGTTTTCTGTCCCCAGTGGCTGATACAATGTATTTTAACAGAAGTCTGCAATATGTTTTATTAAACACACTTAGCAGTAACTACAGGACCTACCAGGACTGAAATCTTAAGAACATTCGGCTGATTTTCTTGCTAAATGAAATGGAGGAAAGACCATCATACTGCATCTGTTGACTGTTGTACATCTATGGTCTCAGAATCTAAATTGCATTTGTTATATATTTGATATGACACAGTTTACCTGAAATTCGCATAGTGCTGTAGTGACATAGTGTCTAATACATGTGTGGTTATTATCATTAGCAGTAATAGAACTACACCGTATGTGCACGTGTGTTGTAACCAGGGTGCTTGGCCACTTCGAGAAGCCTCTTTTCCTGGAGCTGTGTCGTCACATGGTGCTGATCCAGCTGCATCAGGGAGAGGGACTCTTCCGACCGGGGGACACTGATGACAGTATTTACGTGGTTCAAGATGGCCGCCTGGAGCTGTGCATCCGTGAGAGTGTAAGACCACAACACCACCTACTGCTTCGCAGAAACCACCAGAATATTTCACACTCAGCGATTAGGATCAGGATTAGTACTTGTTATCTTTGCTGTTTTGTGTGTATTGAATGAATGCATACTATTTTGTTATTGTGTCATGCATGAAAGAAAAAATGCCCAGCCTTCATAGGCTTACAAGACACCTTTATTTACAGCAAGGGGCCAGATACCAGAATAGCAACAACAATTACATATATTAAACAAATAAACCTTTTAGTCGTTTTGCCCATGCTTTAGAGACAAAGGTCACTAACTTATGTAGATTCAGTTTAAACAACCACTCAGTTTTGTCGTCATCAGTACACCAAAAACATTTCAGGATTTTGAACAGACATTTTATTTAAGATAGGTGCTCTTAACTCATAATAAGGACTATATTGTAATGACAATATATGAGTGATCAGTGAGGAAATATCAAAGTTGTTGGAACCCCTACTTGTGTTGTGACTGTGGTTCTGCTCTCATGTTGTGTGTATTTTTTTACTGCAGGATGGTACCGACGCTGTGGTGAAGGACGTTTTACCAGGAGACAGTGTTCACAGTTTGCTCAGTATCCTGGACATCATCACTGTACGTCTTCATCCTCATGTGTGATGCAGCTGTATTTTAGAGCAGATTTTTTTTGGTGGAAATTAGCTGTCACATTGCACATAGTCTCACATAGCCAGCTCTATCTCCACAGCGCTGTGGAGTAAGGTCTGGCTACACCACACATACATTCCAGAATAGGAGGAAAAAAAAAACGCTCTGGGTTGTTGACATCTCTTTAAACCAATCTTAATCGTCTTGGGCGTTGCTAAGCTCCAGACACAGCGACGGTGGCTCTGCAGAATAGTCTCCGGAAGGAGCTTGTTTTGGGGGAACATTTGCACCCCGCTAAAGAAAACGCCACATACAATATTAAATTAAGTTAACTGTTGACACAATACAGTAACGTGAGCTATTTATATTAGCTGATACATGGTTAAACCTCATCTGCTCTTACTTGTGTGTGTACTTCGTCCACAGCAATCCCACCAATCAGTCCCAAAACGTCCCAGTTAGAGAGGAAATGCCCTAAACATATTCTTTGTAAATCTTTACAATCATTCCGAGAGAGAACCAAGCAGGCCTGCCTTGTTGCACGATTCAAATTTTCTTCAAAACTTGCCACTCTCAGTGTGTAGCTCGCTAGCTGGAAGTTTGTTGTTGTTTCCCGAAGAGAACGGAGTTAGACAACGGCAACACACAGAGAGCAGGAGGTTAGGGACGTCGGCCAGATGTTTTGGCGATTATTCTGGAAATTCTTTGATCCAACCAATCAAAGTAACATGTTATACCTTTTAAGGACATTGTGCTGATAATGCCTATTTCACTTGAAGTAAACATTTGAATACAGGACTTTCAAATGCAGGACTGGGCCGTATTAATATTTACACAAAGGGTGCAAAGTAAAGCAAGATGGTGCAAAAACACACCTGCCATGACATAGTTGCGTCACTCACCCGAGCCGCTGCTACTAGCGGTCAGAAACAACGATGTAATGAACTTAGTGGAGGTATTCTTTTTCAAATACAGGAGTAGGAGCCCGTTGCGGACGACATGCATTTAGTCCACAGACTAAGACTGCTGCACAGCTGTTTCCTTGTTTATTCAACCTTTATTATAATTGACCGTGTCGCGTGTCTAAATTGCACCAAATTCGACAATGCTTGCCATTCGGTCCCCAGCAGTACACCCAAGTGTGAAGTAGATCGAATGAATGGTTCCCGGGATATACGAAGGACAAACAGAAAGACAGACAGAGATTCCTTTATTTATAGATACATGTTTGACATGAACACTTCTAAATGCTCTAATTTTTAGACTTGTTTTTACTGGAATGGTTGCCTAAATTCTGGACAAATTCTGTATCTCATTATATTGGTTTAATCATTCAGTACATCAGCCCTTCTTTTATTCATTTTTTCATTGTCCACATTTAGTTCATCTTGTTGTACAATTTAATTCTCTTTTGTGAAGATTCTTATTACTCACAACGTTTTTCTTTCTCCATACACTGTATTACTGTATCTGTATTTCAGGGCTATCCAGCACCTTACAAAACAGTGTCTGCAAGAGCTGCAGTTGCCTCCACTATCCTGCGACTCCCAGCTGCAGCCTTCCAATCAGTCTTTGAGAAATATCCTGAAACTATGGTCCGTGTCATCCAGGTAAAGGGTCCACTGACAATGAGAAGCATTTCATTTATCAAGTGAGCTACAGGCAGCTTCAGAATATGTATCCAGATTCCCTTTTTTGGCACTACATTCTAAGAAATAAGTCCGTAAAATAACAGAAAAAGTTCAGCAAGCTCATTACCCGGACTTTGTCCCGTAATTGATAAACAGAAACTTTGTGTGTAGCTACAGTAAAAATACAAAACATATTCTGGTATTCAAAGTTCTTTTGTGCAAAGCTGCTCAGTTAGTAAACTTCTAAAAAGAAAACCGAGCTTCAATTAATTATAAGCTCCTTTTTTTAAAGCTTTGAACACTTTTTTTGACGCTCGCTTATCCAAGTGCTGGTTAATAACTACAATAATGGTGTTGCGAACAGCTCACTACGTTAGCTGGCATGAGTGATATCCAACAAAAATTCACATATGTAACACATGACCAACCCAAACAACATTTTTAAACTACTAGACATCCAATAAAACATGCACGTTGTTAATTTTCCCACACAATGACTTAACGCTGAAATTCCAAATGTAAATAAACAGAAATACAACTATGGACATTTTCTGTTAACATATACAGTCATACAACTGTTAATACAAAGCTATGTCTTAGGTTGTAACAGTATAGTCTGTATTTTCTGTCCTCTGTAGATCATCATGGTGCGTCTCCAGAGAGTGACCTTCCTTGCCTTACACAACTACCTTGGCTTGACCACTGAGCTTTTCAACCCGGTACTGTTTTATTTTTTTCAAACTGTGCTCCAGACTGTGGTTTGACAAAGATGTTTTAGATTGGATTACCTCACTTTCCAATTGTCAATTACTGGCTAGTGGCTAGACTTAATTAACCCGACCCAGGGTGAGTCTGATGAAAAGTGCTGTGTCTGCCCGGTTCAGCTCTGAGATTTTCTCGCATTGCACAGCGCTGTAAAGGAATAATCTCCGAGGTTACGTTATGTTCTGCCTCTGGTTAGAAGTGGTGAATGTAGGCTACAGCTCACAGCAACTTAATGCTATATAGTGTCTGGCTTATATCCAGCAATCATGTAGCTAACGTTGGACACAGGAAAAGAGTCAAAGGCGGTGGTTTGGAGTATTACCTCTTCCTTGCTATACAAATAAAGTTATTATTATTATTATTATTATTATTATTATTATTATTATTATTATTATATCAATGTGGAACAGTACAGAAAACATTGTATGAGTGTTAAATTGACTGTTAATCTAACCCCAGGAGTTTGCAGTTTCCTGAATCAGAGATCAGAGTTCAGATCAGAATGTAAAGTTGAAGCCCCCAATATTCTCTACACAATACATAGAAAAAAAGATGTGAGAAAGTCAGTGGATGTTTAAAGCTCTTGGACATTCCTTGTGTTGTTAAATAGCACACACTTGAAGTTCCCATCCAAAGATGAAGCTAGGCCTCTGAAAAGATTGAAACCAAATAGTCTCGCAAATAGTAGTATGCTACACCGTCTACAGCGTTGTGCTGCCTGTTTGGCAACTAGGTGGGACGGAGGTTCCTTCTTTAGTGAGTCTTCCCAAGGTTTCTTCAATGTCTTTCCTTGCGCTGTTTTTCCTGCACGTATTACCTGCGTTTACTTACACTAAATTGAGAGAGGAGTCCTTATTCCATGTCCAGTCAGTGTGATTGCGGTTGACGCAAATCTCCATTTACTCATATTTACAGTATTATCAGTATCTATCATGTTCAGTATCAAACTGAGCATGCTTATTGTTTTTAAATCCACTGCATTAGTTAACTAAAGTACACTATGATCAAGTGTTGCAGGTCTATCTGTTCATTCTATAGTATCATGTTGTTGATCTGCATCATTTTTCTATTACACAGCTTGATTTGTTTGGGTCTCTGTAAATTATGGAGTGTGGTTTGGACCTACTCTGACTGTAATGTGTCCTGAGATAACTCCTGTTACGATTTGACACTATAAATAAATGAAATTGAATTGATTAAAGTAATACGGTAGAAATAAACTTTTGGACCACTTGAGCCGATCAAGCTAATGTTTGGTGCCAAGAGTCAATATCTTCATGTCTTTAAATCCCTCTCCACAGAAGTATTTCTATATAGCTTTACAGGATTTGATAATGTTGCATTCATAGAAGAGTATATGTGACAAATAAACTTCAAAGTTCATACCCATGATGTCAGAGATGGACTACAGCTAATTCCACTATATGAATGTAATCTTAGCACATATTTAGAGAATGTTTAAATATTGATTTATGTGTGTGTTACAGGAAAGCCAAGCCATCTCTTTGGTGTCGCTGGCCCATGTTCTGGGTGAGGGTCATCCACACAGAGGCCACCGCCGTCAGCCTTCCCACTCTGATGATCTGGGCTCCGAAAAAAGTGACACAGGTCAGAAACTACAGCCTTCGCTCAACATTTCACTGTCAGGCTGCCGTTATGTGTGTTGTGATGTTGGTAAAGTTATCTGATTTCTTGTTGCACACTATAACAGAAAAGTCCAGCTTCTCGGACATGTCAACATCTAAATACAAGAAATCTCGCTCGCAATCCACCCCAATGGCTGTTACAGGTATACTCACACACAGCATCACTTCTATACATATACATATTTCAGATGTTTTGATTTTCTTTACTTTCTTGTCTCTGTAGGAGAGATGCAATAAACTACATCAACTCTGCATGCTACTGGCCTTTCTTAATAGATTCAAGCTATATTAGAATGTTTTTAATTAAGGGCCCTGGAACGTATAGAACAGTAGGCATTAACATTTTAGGACAAACATTTAGAACGTTTGCAGTAGCTTTTCCTTCTAATGAGCTGAAGAGAAATCAATAAAGAGAAATCCGACTTTGTGTCCGTTCCATGTGGGCTGATTTGAAGTGTTTTTGCAGGTCACCAATAATAACTTGTTGCTATTATGAAACCAAATCACCAATAATTTCCCACTTCCACAACTTATGTTATTGCTTATGTTTTCATACGCAGGTTTTATGCTTATTTAAGACTTAAGACTGATTCCATTCAAAGTTAAGAACTGTACCACAGCACCTTTTCAATTATGGTTTTAATGACTTTTATGACTGATCTTTAGCTCTTTATAATGCACAGCATTACACAATGCATTACTTATTTATTTATCTACTTAATTCATATTTGTTCCATATCTGTGAGTTGTCCTTTTATGTGCTACTCTTTGTGCCTTTTAATTGTACGGAAGAGGATTAGAGCCACATGTGAACATTTTAATTCTGACTTTAATCTCAGAATTCTGACTTTAAACTTAGAACTGAAATAACATTTTCACATGTGGCCCTAATCCTCTTGCGTATAATTGCCCCTCTGGGACAAATAAAGTTATTTGAATTAAATTGAAAATCCGACAAACAAGTTGAAAAACTTGAAATTTGAAAACTGAAACTTGAAAAGTAATTTAGCAAGAAAAGGCTTCCACAAGATATCTGAGTTGTTATGAAACATGAGAAATCTGTTTTAAATGCTGCTCCAGTTCAAACTAGCACCAGCAGTAGCATTAGCAGGTCTCTACAACAGGAATCTTCAACAGGGGGTCCTCAGAGTCAATGCAGGGGGGCCTCCAAATTATTGTTCATTTTTGAAAGTTTTTTCCAAAAAATAAAAATTCTTAACATGAATCCAACATATTATTAACAAATATAAATCCCCACTGATGATAGGCTAACTGGCCTATAGGTGAGGTTGTCTCTAAGGTAGCCATCCACAGATCCAGTTCATCCTAAAGATTCACTGTACAACATGTATGTTTAACATTAAAAGATGATTTATAAATGACAACAATTCTAAGGCTATTGTAAAAGTTTAGTATTCTATGCACTAAAAAGGTATGTATAAAGGCTTTAGGACACCCTACACGTTATTGTAGGCCAAGTTTAATATGCAACTTCATTTTATACAATATATGTAGTATGGGGTCCCTGCTCTGTCTATCTTTCAGTTAAGGGGTCCTTGGTTTAAAAAATGTTGAAGACCCCTGATCTACAGTACAACAAATACTGCAGCCTCTGAGACACATTGGCATGTGTCCATCTGGCTATAATAATAATAATCGTGTCAAGGAGTATTGTTGCTGATACTGAACCTTCATGAGCAATATGATGACTGTGAACCTTTTGTGTTATGCAGGTGACATGTCAGTGAACCTCAACACAGTGTATGAACGGGCCAAAGTTGACAAAGAGGACGCTCTGACTCACAATCCTGTGAAGGTCTCTGGATAAGGATTTTCTTTCTTGCACTTGCTGCTGGTTTGAATCCAGGTGTTGAACATCTGGGGCCAGTTACACAGAGATATTTTAGACTAGTGGTCCTAGTTTCGCTCCTAGATTAGTCTAATGCAAGTTAGACCGTTTCACAACAATCCCATTTGCACCAAATGACAAAAAAGAGCAAAATATATGTCATAATGAGTGGTTTTCTAACAATGTTGTGGAGTGAGTAATGAGAAGGGAGAGAGATTTAGAGAGCACAGGAGCAGGTTGGGAATACACAGCTGTGAGTACGTCATCACTCGTGTTCATTTGTCCAAGGAAACTGTCCTCATCCTGACTGACTGTTAGTGGAAATACTGATTCCTGCCAAAGAAGCCATAGCATCTCAGCTCTGCTACAGATCGGCACTGCACTGAGATTATGCTCATGGGAGTTTTTTATGTTGTCTGACTTCCTTGTATTCCCCAATAACAATGTCCTTATGACTGTTGAGTTAAAGGACCTGAGTGTCAGCCATGCTTTTTAGTTGTGTATTTGTATGATTAAGCAAATTAGTATGCCACTGTGATGTAGACTTAGCCTAAGCAAAATACTACTTATTAAAACTTGTTACTTAGAATAAGCACTTAGTTTGTGGTTAAGTGCCTTTCTAAAGGGCATGAAGTCTTAATTACACTTTTCTGTCTCCTCAGTCTATTCTAAAGAAGAGTGTGACAATGCAGGACACTCCATCAGCTGTTTACTACTATAGTGATGCTGGAGGAGGAAATGTTCAGCATAATAAAGTTAATGCCATTTTCCAAGCTGCCAAAAAGGATCTGCTGCAGGTCCTGCAAATACAGGTAGGTACAAACTGTATATGTCTGTTCAGCACACAGTTCAACGATTTGAAATAATTCTTGTTTTAAACAGGCAACATGTAACAGCAACGATGAAATGCTATAAAACAAATCTGTGAAAAATTACTAATAAATTTGAAATTTTTGAGACTCAGAAATTCACACAGAACCAGAGAGTTTTCATATTCAGGCTGTAAAACAGGTTGCTGTAAATTATTGTTATGATAAATGTGTTTCTTATTTATCAGTGAGGCCCTTAGCGAAATTGAGTTTGACACCCCCCCCTGGTTTTGGTGATCTGGCAACAGTTTTGTAATTATGAATCCATGTTTGGTCAAGCACTAGAGACTGTTAAAAAGACATTTCCCTATGTTTAATATGCACTGCTATTTTATCAGGACGCCAGTCTGCTGGAGGGGAGGGTGAATCTTCGGCAGGTCAAAGCCGGTTCTGTTGTGGCCAACCAGGGAGACCAGGTCAGACACAAACTCACCTCTCAATGTGGACAGACTCTCTGTGGGACAGACTGTTTATGATCTACTAATGTCTAGATAAGTTCAGGTTTGCAGTGCATGTGTGAAAGGTGCTCTTGAGGTCTAAAAAACTTTCACATTACACATATTTAATTTATTCATCTCCCCCTAGTGCTTGTAATGGCATTTGCAAGTTTGGTCCGTGCCTGAAGTAAAACAACCAATCAGAGCCAAGGAGTCTTTAACACAGTGTCAATGGCTGCTCGTCAACTCCCATCAAACTGTCAAAGCAGGCAGCGCTGATTCACTGATTCAAATATGAATTAAGATTGACGAGCAGTCATTGACACTGTGTTAGGAGCTCCTTGGCTCAGACTGGTTGTTTTCCTTATGCCATTAGCAGCACCAGGAGGAGGCAGAGGAACATGGTTGTTTCACAGATGATCTGATACGTGTAGTACCGTCAGTATATAGTGACATTTTGAGCAAATATGACGGACCGGTATGGACCGAGTACAAAGTGTGGAATGGTAGCTGGAAAAGGTGCCCTTGAGCAAGGCACTGAACTCCCAACTGCTTGGGGCACCTGTCCATGGACAGCCCCCTCACTCTGACCAGGGTTTGCGCGGGGTCTTAAAAAGTCTAAAAAAGTCTAAAATTTCTAAATCCAAATTTTAGGCCTTAAAAAAATCTTACATTTGCTGAAGTATTGTGTTCTAGGTCTTAAATAAAACAGGTCTTAATTTCCCTACGCGCAACGCTGCCTCTGATGCTCATTAAAATACTCCTGCAGCGCTTTAGATTGTTTTTTGATATTCTTTCTTTCGCTAGTCCAAATATAATTCGCTGTATTACGACGACAAATGAGACCAACATGCAACTTATTTTGCAGCCAACCCGCTTTCGTGTTATTGTTCTCTTTCGGATTGTACTAGAGACATAAAACAGATTTTATTTGTTTAAATTCCATTCATTATGGTCTTAAAAAGGTCTGAAAAAGTCTTAAATTTGACTTGGTGAAACCTGCAGAAACTCTGTCTGACATCCGTCCAACTAGTGCATGTACAGGTCCTGGGCATGTGTGTGTAATGTTTGTACCAACAGAGTGTAAAATGCAATTTCCCCTTGAGGGATTAATAAAGTATGTCTTCTCCTTTTTCTTCTTAAAGGTTAACAAAAATAAGGCAAACTATGTGGGTGTTGGGGGAGGAGTTGAAAGGGTCTTTTGCCTTGCCACTGATTGAACAGCAGTTGATTGGTCGGAAGTTCCGAAAATAAATTACACATATCAGAAATCATAATTTGACAAATATTCTCTGCACTTAGCTTTTTTCCACAGGCTTTTTGGGAGATACCACTTTCCCTTTTTTCCCCACAACTCTTTACACGGATGTGTGTGTGTAATCCTCATCCTGACTATTTCTTGTTCTTCTTCTCTTACAGGATGTGAGCGTGGCATTTATCATCTCAGGGTTGCTCCATGTTTACCAGCGTATGATAGACCGTGAGGAGGAGACCCTGCTGTTCGTCACCCACCCAGGAGAGTTGGTGGGTCACCTGGCTGTTCTCACGGGGGAGCCCCTTATCTTCAGTGTCCGGGCTCACAAAGACTGCACCTTCCTCTCCATATCCAAGGCCCACTTCTATGAGTAGGAGCAAACTCACAAGCAAAACATTCGTTAGGGTTCCAGCGTGGGTTCTTCCCATCACAAACAATGCAATGCAATACACACCAATCTGTGTTTTCAATGTTGCAGAATGATGCGTGAGGAGCCCAGGGTGGTGTTGAACGTAGCTCACACTGTGGTGAAGAGAGTGTCGCCATTTGTCAGACAGATTGACTTCGCCCTGGACTGGATGGCTGTGGAGGCCGGCCGTGCCGTCTACAGGTATCTGCTCTATGGAGCTGTGATTGGCTTCTTACTGAAACAATTAATGCGCTACTAATATCAGTGGGAATGAAATATATTTTATTTAGATGAGATGCTTTTATTGTCATTCATTATTATTATTTACCTGATGAAGGTCTAAGACTGAAATGTTGTATTTTTCTAAATAAATTATTGCTTGTGTAATGGCCAGTGTGCGGGACTTTCTCTAAGCTTTTGATCTGCTACTTTTGATCATATCCTACGCACCTGCCCGACAAAAGAGGTGTGTAAAAAAGCTTTCCTACGTTGTCATTATCTTACAATTAATACAGCAAAGTGTTGTATTCCTTTCCCAGCGGTGCCAAAAAAGAAACTATATTGCACACATCCATATATAAAATAAAAACAACAACATTCATTCAACAGCCAACATTCATCATGAACCAAGGGCAAGTAGTTGGTGATAATAATAAATACAATAACTTTCAGGTATAGGCACTTTAATGGCGCTGAGCAAACAGGGACGAGGAACTGGATATACTCTCATCTCCTTCATCTAAAATGTTTGATGCTTTCATATGTCAACACTTTGACTAACATTAGGTTAGAGAGCTAATTTACCTGTTGGGTAGTTTTTTCGACCGGATGTCCATCACCTTCCTCTTTCTTTGTGTTGCCGTTCTAACCTCTGGTGGATTTGTGAGGACTATGGTTAATTGCTCCTCAGATCTCTGCAGGGTAAATCCAGACAGCTAGCTAGACTATCTGCCTCCACAGCGCTGTGGAGGAGGGTCTGGCTAGTCCACACAGCATTCCTGGATAGGAGAAAAACGTGCTCTGGTTTATTGGCATTTCTTTAAACCAATCACAATTGTCTTGGGCTGCACTATGTGCCAGACACAATGACGGTGCCTCTGCTAAATAGCCTCGGGAAGGAACTTGTTTTGGTGGAACATGTGTACGTTCAAAAGTAGTTTTAGTCGTGTAACAGAAAACTCAGATTGGACAGATAGTCTAGCTAGCTGTCTGGATTTACCCTGCAGAGATCTGAGGAGCAGTTAACCATAGTCCTCACAAATCCACCAGAGGTTAGAACGCCAACACAAAGAAAGAGGAAGGTAACGGATTACGTATTGACTACCTGTTGTGCCACAGACTAAAGAAAATGACAGCACCCAAACTAGCAGTCAGTCCCCGGCGGTGAGATGGTGCTGTTCCTAACGCTAGATTTAGTTTATCAACAAACAAAAAAAAAGAAAGAAAGAAAATAAGCACAGAAGAGACCACAGATAGTTTGGACCTCTGTGTTTAGCTTTATATCTTTAAACGTTACAGTTACGGCTGAAAAGGACAACAGAAATAAACAAGTTTGCTGATTTCACATATCTCCGCTGTTAAATCAGCGGCCGTTTGTCTTCCCGGAAGTGACTTTTGTGTTAGCGCGACGTCACGCTGATTCTGTCAATACATTGATGTCCAATGTTCTTGTGTTTTGGAGACAGTAGAACAACGAATAAAAGGAC
Organism: Sander lucioperca; assembly: GCF_008315115.2. NCBI lineage: Eukaryota > Metazoa > Chordata > Actinopteri > Perciformes > Percidae > Sander > Sander lucioperca. Next base: position 26,615,550 of record NC_050174.1, read on the forward strand.
GCAACCAAGAAAACAGGACATGAAGAAGTCTATCATGTCGTCTGTTACAGTCATGCAGGGAAAGTGACAGCAACAGAGAAAACTTTAATAATTGTACAAATTAAAAATATAAATCCATATAAATATGAGAAATAAAAATAAAGTATAACTAAGTGGATTAAATGATACTAGTATGTTTGTGTGGTTTGTTTTCTGATTGTTTTCAGACAGGGAGACAAGTCGGATAGCACCTTCATCGTCCTCAGTGGCCGACTGCGCTCTGTCGTCGCACAGGATGATGGGAAGAAGGAGCTGGCTGGAGAGTATGGCCGCGGGGATCTAATCGGCGTGGTGAGTAGGGATGGGGATCGTTCATTTTTTATTGATATTTATACCATGTTCGAGACTGCTTAACGATCCGAGTGTTCATCGATACCATAATCAATACTTATTTTCTATTATTTGGTGGAAAGACGAGACGACAAATTCTTAATCTTAACAGAACTATTATTGCTTTTATTGCAACGACTGTGAGTCTGTGACTGTTTGATTTCTTCTGTCTCTGAGCTGATGAAGCAGTGTTCTCAGTAACAGTCTGAATGTTTTGAATGATTTGCGTTGGGGGAGGGGCTAGTCTTTACCTATGGTCTTTACGCACACACTGACACTGTGCTCGTAAATCCTTTTTCCCGTTTGCCCGCGTACAGTATCTATTTTTAGACATAACGTTAAAAACTTCCTTTAAACAGGCAGAAACCTCCGACAGACTCTGGCTGGGCGGCCATCTGCCGCTGCCGGTTGGGACACAGAGACACTGATACAGATATACAGATATGGAGAAATATGATTTATAATAATTATAGCAGTTGGTATTAGGGATGGTCCGATACCATTTTTCCTTCCCAATACCAATTCCGATACCTGAACTTGCGTATTGGCCGATACCGAGTACCATTCAGATACCAATGTCTTAAATAATACATGTATTTTTATTATGTTTAAACAGCTGTATACTACTATCCCTGTATGGATGTGATATGATTTCTATCATTGTTGTTCGGCCTGGCTCATGTTAAACTCATTGTGAAACATGAACATATACAGAGTATAAATATCAAAGAACTTTCTTTTATTATCCAGTTTGAAAGTCATCAGTACAGAAAAAGAACGTAAAAAACTACTTTAAGAAAGATTTTCTTCTAGGCTAAATTACGTGGTATCGGATCGCTGCATAAATTTGAGTATTCGCCGATAGCGAAACCGCATTTTAGGCGGTATCTAAGGCTTTTCCGATACTGGTGTCGGTATTGGAACAACTCTAGTTGGTATGATGAACAGTGATTAGAACTTCAGATTTCAGTACACCTGATTTGTGGCTTGTCCAGGTCGAGGCGCTGACCCACATGAATCGAGCCACCACTGTCCACGCTGTCAGAGACTCTGAGCTCGCCAAGCTACCTGAAGGGGCTCTGAACTCCATCAAGAGGAGGTATCCTCAGGTTGTCACCCGGCTGATTCATCTGCTGGGACAGAAGATCCTGGGCAACATGCAGCAGGTCAATGGGCCTCTGGCTGGTAACTACTCACTGTGGAAGAAAAGGTTTCTCTCAGGTCCAATTCAGTGGCTGATTCAGAAGAGTTTTATTCACTGCCTAGTGGAGACAGAAGTTCTCAAGAAGCTGTAGGATTCTCTCTGACCAGAATGAGTTTTTAGCCAGGGTTTTATACAAGGTTACAGAAAACAACAGAATAAACAAACGCTGAGAAGACATTCAATTCACAAGTCTGTCTGAGGAGATTTGCATAGACTCAAAACTGTCTGCTTCCACTAATCAAATATGCTTTGATTAGTTAAGGTCTGAATTTCTGTTGGAGCCAACCTGGGCTCTAAACAGTAAAATATTTAGTTTTAACACAGGCAGACAGAAGGCAGACAGAGGTAATGCTTTTCTTCTACAACACCCTTTTTGTCAGTGTGTGTCAGGATGGGACTGAATGAACAAACGTATGTACTCAGAGTAAAAATTGGAGCATTATCAGATCGGAGATCAATTTGGCTTTTAATATCAAATGAGATACAAATCCTGATATATGCAAGATAGGGCATAAAAGAGCTTATACATACAGTAAAAATGTATTTTGTATTGCATACATTTAAAAAGCATTATTTTCTGTTTAAAATATGTAATGAGAAAAGAACTCCTCTGTCCCACAGCTCGTAGTCTGGCTCTCCAGACCCCCACCAGCAAGTGGGATGCTGGGAATCCAGCCTCCAACCTGTCCACTGTGTCCATCCTGCCTGTGTCTGAGGACGTCCCCCTCACTGCCTTCACTCTGGAGCTGCAGCATGCACTCACTGGCATCGGTACACACACACAGACACACACGAACACACACAGACATACACACACACACACACACACACACACACACACACACACACACACACACACACACACGCATGCATGCATGCGCACACACACGCCTTACCAAATAAATACCACCCTAATGAAGGCAAGGCAGCCTAAGATATTTGGGGATATTAAGCATGGTATAGTCAGAGTAGTTTTGTGACATGTTTAATTTAGATAAACAAATATTATTTTCAATGGACTGGAACTCACATGCACTGCACTTTGCTTTGTTTCTTCTCTAAAAGTTAGAAACTATTTCTTTTGTGGCCACGCAGCCCTTTCCTGCATATTGCATGTTTATTGGTTGTCTTTAGAATGTTATACTGCTGTTGCTGTACACCAAACATCTGAAAATAACTTTGATATTATAACTTGTGCTGTGTGTAGTACTGTTTGAAAGAACCCCTATCAAAATATATTAAAGAAAGAAAGTCTGTGCCCATTCCAAGTCCAAGGCATTACCAAACTAGTGCAAAGATAAAGATTAAATACAAAAGTACTGGCCTACTAACTGACTAACTGAATGACAAAGGGGACATTTGCAAACACATACCTATCCAATTTTAGGGGTTATGTTATCTACTTTAGAATCTGCACCATGATACATTATACTACACTTTCATTCACAACAATGTTATAGGTACTATTTTTAAAACGTGTTTAATATGTTTGTGTTTTCTGAAGGCCCCACTCTACTCCTGAACAGTGACTCCATCAAACAGTGCCTAGGCTCTGCTGCTCTGGACAGGTACACATTTGTTAGTAGTTAATATATAAGTAATGCGTTCAGGTTTTTTGAAGTCCTACTGTATAAGACATTGCTGGTTATTATGTTGGGTTCTTTCTGAAAACAAGACATTGATTAAGACAGATGTCAATATTCACATTAACATCAGTTACTTAATTTGGAGAGTTTTATACTTCATGAGGAACAGACATGATTTGTTTAACAGGTGGTATTTAATTTACAGTGAACAGGTTATATGTTGCAAACTGGCTTATATTTGTCCCCTTTTTTTTTTTTAAGTGTCCATGAGTACCGTCTGTCCAGTTGGCTCGGGCAGCAGGAAGACATCCATCGCATCGTCCTCTACCAGTCTGACTCTAGCCTCACGCCTTGGACCCAGCGCTGCATCCGCCAGGCTGACTGCATCATCATTGTGGGACTGGGGGAGCAGGAGCCCACTGTGGGAGAGGTCAGGATATTTTAATGTTTTAAAAAAGGATCTTACTCTTTAACAGAAAGGTCGACCTCCTTAGAAATCCTTTCCATAATGTTGTCAGACACTTAGAATAATAATCTGAGTCTGTCAGCGGCAAAACGAGCACTTTTGTGAAGGTAAATACAAGCTGGACAATTGTCCTATTAACTTACATTGTAGCTTGTTTCTCCGCTGCCGACTGCAGTGATCTCACTTAATACTGGACCAATGTCATGATTGTTGTTCCCATCAGTCACTCAGACACAAAAAGATTTGTTGAGATGTACGCGATTCCTAAAAAAACATCCCGAAACGTGTGATGATGATTTGAGTATGCAGAAAGTTTTGAACAGGAGAAGAATTATTTCCTTTACATAAATAAAGACATTTACACCATAAATTATTGCTTACAAATTTACCAGAATGCAGGAAATTACGTGTTTGACGCCCATATTTTTAATTAGAATTTTATTGGGGATATTATGTGCCACCCCCTAATGTTGAAATAAACCCTATGCCCTTGCTTTACTGTAATACAGCCTTTAACACCAGGAAAAGACAACACTTGTGTCATATCATGATATTACGATATCCAAAATTTAAGATGATATCTAGCCTCATATATCGATATGTTGAAATAATATTGATATATTGCCCAGCCCTAGGAGCAACTAACTGCTTCTTCTTCCTCCACCTGTAGTTGGAGCGAATGCTGGAGGGCAGTGCAGTCCGTGCTCAGAAGCAGCTGGTGCTGCTGCACAGGGAGGACGGCCCGCCGCCCAAGGGGACGGCCGAGTGGCTCAACATGCGGAGCTGGATCTCCAGACACCATCACCTGTCCTGCCCCCGCAGAGTGTTCTCCCGGAGGAGTTTACCTAAACTGGTACTAACCACCGACCAACGCAGTCTTTAATGGGCAGTTCTGGCCCAGTCGGCAAGTGCTTCATTTCTGTGTGTATGTTTTTGGTTTTCAGAGAGAGTTGTACCAGCGTGTGTTTGAAAAGAGTGCAGATCGCCATTCCGACTTCTCTCGTCTGGCCAGGATCCTGACAGGAAACAGCATCGCCCTTGTGCTTGGTGGAGGGGGTGCCAGGTACTGCAGCTTTATATTTAGTTCTTTTTAGTTTTTTTATTGTTTTACACATATACAAATAATACAGCTTAATATATACATAATCAATAAAGGATGTGATTGAGAGATGCAAAAAAAAAAACTTAAGGGACTTAATCTGGGCACTCTCCAATTCATAATCCAATTAAAATAGAAAGATAAACTAAAATTCTGAAAAGAAAAGAAAAGACAGAAAAAAGAGCCAAAAACTAAAATAACATACAATATCAAATCAACAAGTACTCAACAAGAGTACAAATCTAAAGTAAATTATATTAGGACTTACATTGTTTACGAAGCCATACCATATAAAAAACACATTCAATACACCAGCATTATAAAACTTTTGGTACCTCTACATATTAGCTAAATTTTTCCCAATAAACTGAGGAGACTGAAATCTTGTAATGTGACATCAGTTTCTGCACACAGAAAGCAGTTGTTTACCAGCCTGGCCTATGTGATTCTTCGTAGCGTCAAAGTAAGGAGAGCATAAAGAGAGCTAATGCTGGGGATTCTAGCTTTCTGTGGCGGAGAAGGCACGATCTGCAGATTGTGTTTTACTTTTTTTGTTTCTAATCATTACTTCTTTTAGAAAATACAAATTAGTTGTGTCTTGATAACATTTACACTTTTTGCCATTAGCTGTAGCCAATGTTTGGTCAAATTTGATGTCCACAAGAAAAGCACTTAACCACCACAAAAGAGTATACATGATTATAACATAGTATATCATTGTTTGAGAGATTGTGGTGCTTACAGACAAACATAGCTATGTCATTACGATTGCAACTATCGATTTTGTAAATTAATACGTAGTGAAAAGTGGGAGAAAACATATGTTATGAAACAATCTGATCCCGATTGTTTTTGTGGTTCGTATCCTCATCTCATCTACTCTGGTCTCATCTACTGGCTGGACTTCTGTGAGTTGTGTCTGAAAGCAGTTATGAGCGCTCAGAGAACACAGTGACACAAGGCAGGGTTCAGTTCACAATGTTCTAAAGGTTTAGTGAGACAAACAAGGATATATACAATACATTTTCTTACAGTCGCTCCATTCACTTTGATGACGTGAGAGTAGATAGATAAGAAAGGGGCCCAGAGGGAAGGAGGATTGGTTCAAGGTAGGTTCACGCAGATAAACAGAGTAACAGTGTAACAATTTATGATACCAATTAGTCTTTGTTCAGACTTTTCACAGAATGGAATCTAACAACAGCACAATAACTGCTCAAATATGTCTTATGGAATTTATTAAACTTGCATGTACTGTGTATTAGCAACTCAGTGCAGTGCGCAGTGATTTTAAATCGTATGTGCATTACATGTAAGGACTCCATCATTACAAGTGCAATTACATTTAAGCATTAGAATAATAGTATTAACTATTCTATCTATTCTACTATCTATTCTGACTGTTTCTGTTCTGATTGATCTGTTTCTGTCTCTCACTGCTCTGCCTTGTCCTGGAGCTTTGACAAGGTAGGGACTGTATTCCTCTCAGCTATGACCTGAGACACCTGGTAGACATATGACTACAGCAGGTAAAATGCTAATGATTGTTACTGCACTCAGATTTACTGCTGGTCTACATTATTTGAATGAGTGTGTTTTGTAAGTGCCACCTATCTATTCAATTCAATTTAATTTCAATGTTATTTAGTGTCAAATCACAACAGGAGTTATCTCAGGACACTTTACAGATAGAGTAGGTCTAGACCACACTCTATAATTAACACAGACCCAACAATTTCCCACGAGCAAGCATTTGGTGCGACAGTGGCGAGGAAAAACTTCCTTTTAACAGGCAGAACTATCAGACAGCCCCTGACTCTTGGTGGGCGGCCATCTGCCGCTGCCGGTTGGGACAAGTCATTTAACAGCTGAAATACTTTTGTGATATTTTCTTACTGGAGGAATTTTACATTACATTTATTTAGCTGTGGCTTTTATCCAAAGGGACGTAGTGCACCATGTAGGTAGAACCCAAAAATTGCAAGAAGTTCAAAGGAAGGGAAGGCAGTCAGGGGCAATAAAAGTAAGACGTTTAGAGGGGATAGGATGTGGTTTGGTGGTGGGAGGTGACCAAGGTTATGAAGGAAGTAAGTGGTAGCTATAGAACAATTTGTGTCAGCAGTTGGGTGGGGAAATGAGGAGCGTATGTGACAGTATGTCATCTACCGTTTTTTACAAATAAGTTGCTCGGCAATAGATAGGAGGGAGGTAGGGGGGGGATCAAGGAGGGTAGAGAATAGTTTTTTGGGGGTTGGAGAAGGAAGATTGAATTTTAGATTGAAAGAAAGAGCATTTAGCTGCCGATAAGGATGCAGAGAAAGAGGAGAGAAGAGATTGATTGGCAAGAAGGAGTAAGATATGAAGAAGTGGGCAGAGACTAAAGATGCATAGCAGAGAAAGGTAGTAAGAGTGATGTCAACTTTGACTGGATGGACTGAATGTTAAAGTCACAGAAAAGTACAAGCGGGGTGATGTTCAATAGGAGGATGTCTTATTCCTCAAAGAATACCCAGAGAGGACCTGGTGGGCAGTAGAGCACAACTCTGTTTAATTTCACCGGATGAGTAACAGACACAGCGTGAAATTTGAAAGGAGTGAAATGTGGAAGCAGGTAGACCGGTGGGTGTGGGTGTGTAGGCCAAGGAGAGGAATGCAGGGGTGGAGGTGTTCTCTGGTGTGATCTAAGTTTCAGTCAAAGCAAGAAAGTCTGGAGAGCCAGAGATGAACTAAGTCCTGCTGTAAGCTGACTGGCAGTTCCACAGGCTCCCTGTGACAAGGGGCACGTTCAATCTCAAAATGGTGTGCACCGTTTTGCTATGGTTCCTCTCGTTTGGTGGGTGTGTCTCTCGTTTATTGGCTGTGTCACAGGTGATACACAATCAGCAGAGACGTGTCTGTAAACTCGTGGTAATAAAAAGGCAAAGCACACACAACAGGGTATGTGTTTGGGTATGTTTAGAAATGATCTGTTGATAGTCATATTGACACCATAGCAGCAAGCGTTTCAATGTCTGTATCTGAAGAATATGTAACAGACGAAATATAAAGATATTTTTTTTAACTCAACACTTCTGTTTCTTTTCAAATAAAATTCCTTTAGCATGTCTGTGGACAGAAATTATGATTCAATTATTGATGAGTTCCAGAGATGGTCCGATACCATTTTTCCTTCCCGATACTGATTCCGATACCTGAACTTGCATCGGCCGATACCGAGTACCAATCCGATACCAGTGTGTTAAAAAATACATATATTTTTATTATGTTTAAACAGCTGTATACTACTATCCCTGTATGGATGTGATATGATTTCTACATATCTTTGTTGAATGGCTTGGCTCAGGTTAAACTTTTGTGAAACATGAACAAATCCAGAGAACAAATGCCATAAAACTTTCATTTATTATCCAGTTTGAAAGTCATCAGTACGGAAAAAGAAGGTAAACAAACTATAAAGAAGATTTTCTTCTGGGCTAAATTACGTGGTATCAGATCACTGCATAAACTCCAGAACTCGCCGATACCGATATCAGCATTTAAAGCTATAGTACGTAGTTTCTGTCTCCCCCAAGAGGAATTCTAAGTAATGGCAACAAAACTGTCGGCGCGTTCACATGATACAAGCCTTCTGTGACCGCTCACCACCCCCACCCCTCCTCCACACAGTTGCTAGTAGCCAAGGAGGACACAGAGGATTAAAAAAACATGATGGTCTCTTCAGAAGAGGTCATTATCTTCACTCGAGCTTCTGCACAGAAAAGTCACCTGACGCCACAATCTTCTGAACATAGTCACACTAAGAAATCCAGAGAGAGTTGTGTGGAGTCTTAATTAGCTTTGTAGTAACTCATTTGGCAACGGCTTGAATGTAACGGACATTTATTAATATCAAAAAGTTACGCACTAAAGCTTTAAGGCGGCATCAAAGACTTTTCCGATACTGGTATGGGAACATCTCTATTGATGACCATTATCAAAGGCAAACTCTATGTAGAGAGATAGGACTGGCAGGCAGCGCTGTCTGTGGACACCCCACTCATGCGAGCCGCTCAGCGAGTATAGGTACAGTAGGCGGTTTGGCCCGGGCACAAGGCACTGTGGCAATTTGCTCCCGACCTACAAACTATCAGCCTTGGCATCTCTGATTATTACCGAATAGCAAACCCTCTGCTAGTTCTCCCACAGGCCAAGGCTTGACTCTTTTTGTTAACATTCTCATGAGACAAGAACACTTCTCTCAGAGGCACCTTTACCTGGTCTTTCTACAAATTTTTCTACCTGACAAAAAGTTATACCTTCTTGCGATGGTGAACACTGGACAAACCTTCCTTGGTCATGCACATACCATGAACCCTTCTGTTCCATTCATGATACTCTGGCAAACAATCAAGCTATGGTTCACTTGATAAAGGTTACATGCTACAAGATTCAGAATGATCAAACATATTAGAAATCAAACATGATTACACGTGCAGTAAAGGTATTCAAGCTTTTGTCGGCCGTGGGTGCGGGCCCCACCGTGGGTGCAGGTCCTTAAAAATACATTAATAAAGGTATTCAAACATTATTATACATGTTGTATTTAAAGTAAAATGTATAACTTCCCTCTCAGTCTGAAGGTAATCACAAACAAAGTCAAACTCTGGAAAAAAACATGCAATTATCTCACTACTGACAATATGTTCCAGATCCTTAAAACATCAGACTGTAAATATTAGCGCTGGGACCATATGCTTTTGTCCCGATTCCATTCTTTCCTGATACATGGGGGCTGATTGGATTTGTATTGCGATTTTCATTTATTGCGATTCGATAGTATTGTGATTTTCTTTTCCTTCTTTAACAAAAACAAAAGTTGAATAATACACTTCTAGAGACAATATATCATGAGACATTTCTAAAAACTGTTTTCTAAGAAGAATAAACATGTCAGTCAGTCAGTCTGACATTTATTTCATTTGTAAAGAAGAACATAACATGGAGTTTCTGCATTTTCTGCTGTCGCTCTGTTTTGCTGGAAACGGATATGATGCAGTCAGCGTTCTAGTATAAAAAGAAAATATTTAGGTAAAACATTGGTAAAAAAAAAAAATCACGATACATATGATTTAGATTTTTTTCCCACCCCTAGTAAATATGAGACAGATGGACTTGTTAGAATAAACCTTTTTGATAGTAGTTGAACAAAATGTGACATCATACAGTGTGTCATGGGATGTTAATTGATGGAGGACTGTCTCTTTTCAGGGGTTGCTCTCAGGTGGGTATCCTGCGCGCCCTGAACGAGGCGGGGATCCCTGTCGACATGGTGGGTGGCACCTCCATCGGCTCCTTAATGGGAGCGCTGTACGCTGAGGAGAAGAGCAACAGTCACATGAGGGTCCGGGCTCGGGAGTGGGCCATGGTGTGTTGACATTGTACTGAAGATAGGAAAGTACTTACCAGTGTTGTAGTATTCGAGACCGGTCTTGGTCTCAAGACCACTTTCTGAAGGTCTCGTCTCGGAATCGATCGTGGTTCGTCTCAATCACATTTTTACTCGGTCTAAAGGATAAAGGATTTGGGATTTTATTTCAAGACCGGTCAAGACCACAACTGCAGGGATATCGCTAAATTGCGTGTGAATTACTGTAGTTGGATGTAAAACTTCCTGCTTCAAATGCAACCAATAAGTTGACTAATTTCTAATTTGAAATTGGTTACTGTTAATCACATCTCCCAGACCCTTTAACACGCTCTCCCAAGAAAGTGAATGCGGGAATACAGGAGAAAGAGATCTGGCCGTCTGGCCCTGGTCTGGTCTTGGTCTTGACTTGGTCTCAACCCCTCAAAGTCTTGGTCTTGACTCGGTCTCGATACACTCTGGTCTTGGTGTTGACTTGGACTCGGTTTAGGTGGTCTCGACTACAACACTGCTACTTACAAAAACTTTGTAAATGACGAATGTCACAAGTTACTTCCATCAGGCAGACGATACAAAGTTCCACTGGCCTGAAAAAACATTTATCAAAAAATGTCATCCCCTCTGCATTAACTACACTGTACATTACACTGTAAAACTGCTGTTTTGTATTTTTTCAAATGTGGTTGTTTGTTTTAAATATATGTTTTTTAGTGAGCCTTGTCAAAGGAGAATTTCTGTCACTGCTTGGGACAGACAATTAAGCTATCTCTATCTATCTACATATATATATATATATATATATATATATATATATATATAATAGTTTTCTCTTCTTGAAGCTAGTTTTCCTTATGTAATTTGTATTTCTAAGAGATCATTTTTGGGAAAAGCTAAGTTAGTTTCCTGTCACTACATACTACTTCACTTCCCTTCTTCCCTTCTTTTCTTTCTCAGGGTATGACCTCTTTCTTTAAGAAGATCTTGGATCTGACCTACCCTGTTACCTCCATGTTTTCTGGAGCGTCCTTTAACTCCAGCATTAGCTCCGTCTTCAAGGGCAAACAGATAGAGGTAAGTTCTCCAAAAAGACAAAGAATAAAAGCTCTGCAGTGTGGCAGACGGGTTTATTAGACTTTTAGTGAACATTGGTATTATAATATAAATCACTTAAAGCTATAGTGAGCGCACGTCGGTTGTTTTGGGTCTCTATGGTCATTTAGTGTCTCTTTGTAGTCGGTTTGTCTCCCTTTGTGGTAGTTTTAAGTCTCTTTTTACATTATTTCAGACCGTTATTATCAATATATATGTGTCTAAAATGTTAAAAGCTACAGCACAAAATAAATAACACTCAAAAAGCTTAAAGCTTTAGTGCGTAACTTTTTGATATTAATAAACGTCTGTAACATTCAAGCCATTGCCAAATGAGTTGCTACAAAGCTAATTAAGACTCCACACAACTCTCTCTGGATTTCTCAGTGTGACTATGTTCAGAAGATTGTGGCGTCAGGTGACTTTCCCGCGCAGAAACTCGAGTGAAGATAATGACCTCTTCTGAAGAGTCCATCATGTTTTTTTAATCCTCCGTGTCCTCCTTGGCTACTAGCAACTGCGTGGAGGAGGGGTGGGGGTTATTGAAGGCTTGTATCATGTGGACGTGCCGACAGTTTTAGGTGTGGCCCAAAGTGGCTCGGGTGCTGCACCTGGCTATGTTTACAAAATGGTGTCATCCGGCGACTTTCGCGCGCAGAAGCTTGAGTGATGCGTTTCACGTAACTGCTGAGAAGGACAACAGCAGCATTCAGCTTTCGAGACAAAGAGGACATAAATACTACAAGATAATTACCTCTTCTGAAGAGTCCATCATGTTTTTTTTTAATCCTCTGGTCCTTGATTTGAAGGGATAAACGCTGCGTGGAGGAGGGGAGGGGCGGTGCACGATCACCAAAGGCTTGTATCATGTGGATGCGCCGACAGTGTTGTCATTACTTAGAATTCCTCATGGGGGAGACAAACTACGCACTATAGCTTTAACCCTCTTAGGACAAAAGACGCATCGGCGAGTCCAAGCGATGTTGACATCTCCTACTCAAAAAGCAATATTACAAAATTTCATTTTAGACATTTATTTACTATTTTATTTATATATTACGCTACTTGTGTGAACCCAAGACGTTTGTAAACTAATTTCAAGCTCCAAAACAGTTTCAGTTTCAGTTTTCAGTTTTCACAAGAGATAAGAGAAATTTCAAAAAGCAAACATCAGCTTTTCAGCTTTAGGGCCAAATTATCTATTCACACATTGCTCTGGAACACATTTGGACCTCACTATACAAAAAGCTGAGTTTGCTCTGAACATTTTGATATGAAACACATGGGGGTTTGGTTATATGCCAATATCCTTATAATGTGAATTTCAAAAGAAATGTAAAAATGCCCTTAGACCTCAGAGGGTTAACAAGGGAAGTGTGACCTGCTTTTTGTCGGCTCTGCTGTGCGTGTTTATCAGAGTGTATTTAATCTAACATTATGCAGCATCATTTGAATTTGGTTGCCACAGCTGAAAGTGCAGTAAATCTGTTCCCCTTTATTTCACATCTGAAGTGAGCATTTTAATGTGAGGAATATTTCATTTTTAGCACATGGGTTAAAACAATAATAACTGGCATCAAATACAGATAGTACATTTGTTACAAAGCAAAAGTAAGCCTTTTTAGTGTACCTTTTTAATAATAATGGTCTATAATAATGGCATACTTAACTGCAGGTGTTATTTTGTCTGCTTTTACCACCTTTCCTTTGCTAGGACCTGTGGCTGCCGTACTTCAACATTACAACAGATATCACAGCTTCCTCCATGAGAGTTCACACTGACGGTCTGTGCAACTTTGGACTCTTTTTTTATTTCTTCTTTTTTATTTAAATTTTAAGATAGCAAAATATGAATTAATTTACATTTTTAAATTAATATAAAAAACATTTTTTTTTACAAAAGAAATAGTCTTTTTACTGAAAATGAATGAAGCAAATGGTTACCTGGAGAGTGGAGAAACGTGGAGCAAAGCAAATGTGTACGTAATGTAATCTTAATTAACCAAAACGTGAAATAACTTCTTAAATGTGCACTATGAGTTCTTGCATGGTCACTTCTGTTGACGTTCCAAGTAAATTACAAACAAAACACAGCAAGCTCGCCCCTCCCCCCATGTTTCCGTAACTGTCATGACTAACTGACTAACTGTCGCTAAACCCCACCGCCTCCCCCAACCATCTTGTTGTTGGTGATTGGCTGGAGTGGTTTGTTGTATTTTGGTGCCTATCCTGTGCCTCTAGTGTTTGTTTGACGTTTACGCTAGGCGTAAGCTAGCGGATGAAGGAGAGATGCCTACGATTTGAGACAAAAATGAAATTGCGCTGAAACCATGCAGGAACTCATAGTGCACCTTTTAAATAAAAAATCTGTGGTCCCTTCATGTAAAGCAGGGTCAACCAATGGCACACTAGCAGCAAGTGTCCAAGAGAGATTTTTGGAAATGTTCTAATCTGCATGCCAAATAACCTCTTTTCACAGCCATTGGCAGTAGCAGCCTGTTATTGACTGTAGTTTGATTGACTTTTTCCCATCCGCATTCCGCGAAGACCTGCCCTACTCTGCCTCTGATTGGCTAGTACTCGTTGCTTTTCTTCACAGAATGCGGCGCGAAGGAAAAAAAAAACCTTGCCTGAGCGGGCTTGATCGATCATAGCAGCCTTAATTCTGCTGATATGGCACACTGATTAACAAGAACATTTTCAAAAGGCACTTCATATTAAAAGGTTGCCAACCCCTGATGTAAAGCAAGTTCTAATACTGCTTAAAGTGAGCTTTTCCACTGCTCTGTCCTACCTTTTTATTTTGTCATCCTGGTAACAGTACACTGGTCTCTCCTCTTCAGGTTCGCTGTGGCGGTATGTCCGGGCTAGTATGTCACTGTCTGGTTACCTGCCACCTCTCTGTGATCCCAAAGATGGACACTTACTCATGGACGGAGGCTACATCAACAACCTGCCTGGTGAGAGACACTAAGAGAAGGGGAAGGGACTTTACTGCTTATGCTTTGAGTGAGAGTATATTCCCTAGTCTCGCATAGCCAGACCTTTCTCCACAGCGCTGCTAAGGAAGGTCTGGCTAGTCCACACAGCATTCTGGGATGGGAGTCAAATGTGCTCTGGTTTATTGGCATTTTGATAAACTAATCACAATCGTCTTGGGTGGAGCTAAGTGCCAGACGGAGCCACGGTGCCTCTGCAGAATAGCCTCAGGAAGGAACTTCTTTTGGTGGAACGTGTACGTTCAAAGGTTGTTTTAGTCGTGCAACAGAAAACTCAGATTGGACAGATAGTCTAGCTAGCTGTCTGGATTAGAACGCCAACACAAAGAAAGCCCAAGGTGACGGACATCCGGCCGAAAATGAGGGACATCTGGCGGAATTTCCAACGGTATTCCTCCTAACATTAAATACTCATAACTAAATAAGCATTATCAACAACAACAACATCCTTAGTTAATACTTTTCAAGAGTTTAACAGTAAAAACTAAGCTAAAGTGCATTAGGACTGTGCAGGTGTTGGGCGATCGATTTGATTGACTGCCAACATGAGCAAACAAAAAAACCCAAAACATAAATCTTTCATGTGAAAATACCAAAGTAACTTTGGCACATCATTTTGTGATCATGTAAGACCTCATCGCTCACAATAAGAAGCTGACTGAGAAAATAGGTTATCAGGGCTTTTAAGACCTAGAATACATGTTTCTCTTATTTTGGTGTCTAGCCGATGTGGCTCGCTCTATGGGGGCCAAGGTTGTGATTGCAATAGATGTTGGAAGTCGGGACGAAACCAACCTAACCAACTACGGGGACTCGCTGAACGGCTGGTGGCTGCTGTGGAAACGCTTCAACCCTCTGGCTGAGAAAGTCAAGGTACACTTTCATGTCAAATGACCAGTGGTGAAAGAAGTATTCTGATTCTTTACTCAAGTAAAAGTACTAATACCACACTGTAAAAAAAAAACTCTGTTACAAGTAAAGGCCCTGCATTTAAAATGTAACTTAGGTAAAAGTCTGTAAGTATCATCAGGAGAATGTAGTTGTTGTATTAAAAGATTGTAGAAAGTGTAAAGGATCCAACCAGGTGTGTGTTTAATGGTCTAATCATCTCAGCTGGACTTGTAGGCCGTTATATTTTTGGCTAGTTTACTTTAGAATCAAACATCAGATTTTATAAACTACATGTGTTTTGTGTGCAGAAATCTTAATGTGTAAAGTAACTAGTAACTAAAGCTGTAACAGATGAATGTAGTGGAGTAAAAAGTACAATATTTCTCTCTGAAATGTAGCGTAGTAGAAGTAGAAAGTGGCATAAAAAGAGAAGACTCAAGTAAAGTACAATTACCTCAACATTTGGACTTGAGTACAGTACCTGAGTAAATGTACTTAGTTAAATTCCACCACTGCAAATGTCCTCTGTAGTTATTCTTGTGGCCATCTACTAAAAATAATGCAGAAATGTAAAGTGGTAAAAAAGTTAACGTCAAAGTCAAAGTTATCACCTGCTGAACTTATTATAGAGAAATCTAGAGTCTATATGAGAATAATAACATCTAGGGAATATCAGTACCGGCCTTCACAGCAATGTTAGACTCAACTAATGTTGCCTTCCAGGTCCTGAACATGGCCGAGATCCAAACCCGGCTTGCCTATGTCTGCTGTGTGCGGCAGCTGGAACTGGTCAAAGACAGTGATTACTGCGAGTACATCCGGCCGCCCATCGACCGCTACGGCACACTAGAGTTCGGCAAGTTTGACGAGATCGCTGTGAGTACCCCCCCCCCCCCCCCGTTCCTCAGTGCTAATATGCTTCTCTCTTCTATCTGATGGCTCTCGCTCGCTCTAACCCCCTTCACTGTGGCTGCAGGAGGTGGGATACCAGCACGGAAAGACATTGTTTGATGTGTGGCAGCGCAGTGGCGTGGTGGACAGCATGCTCAAGGACAGACATCAGGAGGAGTTCCACAAGACCAAAACTGGCCATGTGAGTGCAAACTACAGACACAACAGACACAGTTCAGTATACCTGGTTAGATGGCTGGGTCAGACTGATACTCTGACCTCCTTAAACATTGGCAGCATGGTGGCCTCACAGTAAGAAGGTTCTGGGTTTGAATCCAGGTCGTTCCGGGCCTTTCTGTGTGGAGTTTGTATGTTCTCCCCATGTTTGCGTGGGTTTCCTCCGGGTGCTCCTGTTTCCCCCACCATCAAAAAACATGTACTAGGTTCTCCAGTCAGTGCCCTTGATCAAGGCACTGGCTCAGACCTGGAGTTGGTGCCCGTGCGCTGTAAACCGCTCCCTTGAGGGATGGGTTAAATGCAGAGAATGAATTTCGCTACATGTATGTGTATGTTACAATAAAGTACCTTTACCTTAACATTACATTACATAAACGTGCGTAAGGGATTCGTGTCGCACTCCTGCATCACCCTGTCGGAGTTCAATTCCCAATAATGACCCATTGCTCTCCATATTACTACTTACTAAAGGAATCAATAATAGTTGTTGTTTTTTTTAAGATTATTATTTTTATTTTTTATTTTTGGGGGCATTTCCGCCTTTAAATCACCAGGACAGCATGAAAGGAGTGAGAGAGGGGGAAGACATGCAGGAAACCTGCCGCAGGCCTGAATATCAAACCCTGGGCTGCTGTGTCGAGGAATAAAAAAATATTGATTTTAAAAATAATGTTAATGGTTACCGAAAAGGAAGCTACTGTAAGGCCTCCACTGTTTCTACTGAACTCGCTTCAATAAAAACATATTATATTATATTTTATTGGTTATTTTATTGGTTAACATATATACAAATAATACAGATGAATATACACATAATCAATAAAAGATGTGATGGAAAGATGCAAAAAAAAAACTCAGAGGGGCTTAATCTGGGCACTCTCCAATGCATAATCCAATTAAAATAGAAAGATAAACTGAAATACTGAAAAAAAGAAAAGAAAGAGGAAAAAAAGGCCAAACTAAAATAACACCCAATATCGAATCAACAGAGTCTGAATGAAAAAAAGTAAAATAATATTAGGAGTTACATGGGTTGTTACATGGGACATTCCATAGGGATAACATTGCACAGACAAAAGAGTATTCCATATCCATATAACTGAACCTCTGTTATTTAAACCAAACTGAAGTTGAGCTGTTGGACAGATAGGAGGCCTGAGTTTGTAGTTATCCCGAGGGGCATGATTATGGGGTTGGTAAGAATAGAGTTCAATATAGAATGAAGGAAGTATCTTGTTCAGAGAGTTGTATAAAAAATAAAGCAGTCTGTAGTTGATTGACTGAAACAGTGAGGATGCCTGATCTTAAAAACAAGACTTGACTTATTGATTTCAAAATGGTCCTCCAGAGTCTGTGATCAGAACTGTGTCCGTAGCAGTGGTCTGCTATTCAGAAATTACAGACCATAGAGCGCCATAATTGACCAATCAGAATCAAGTATTCAAGGCCATGTAATAACACAAAGTATTGTGCAGTCACACCTCCTCTCAGGCTTTATTGGGACATTGCTACATTTTAAGATGCTTTACTGCCACCTAGAGTTTAGATTCTCGGCCCAAGCCCGAGTCCGACCCGAGCCCGACACTATCCTCGGGCCGGACCCTTGAGCAAGCATTTTTTTATCCATTACCTATTTAGCCTAATTGGGTGGGGAGAAAGCTATGCCATAATCAGAAATATTATAAATATGTATATATAAGCTATATAAAAGTAACAAATGTGTACAAAATTTAGGCTGCAGTTACAAAATGCAGCACTTCATGCGCGGAGTCTCCTCCTCTCGCACGGATCACACCGGGCCTGCTGGGCTGTATGAGGTATCTTAAGTGCATCATGGAGCTTGAAGATGTAAAGAAAAAAAGAAAAACAGGACGCCGACCAAGTGTGGAGGAAAGTCGGAGGTATGGAAGCAGTTTAAACAAGTCGTGGGCAGTGACAACAATATGTTGTTCATCATCAGATCCATTTGCGATCCGTTCCATTCTGAATAAACAAACAGCGCAGTTTACATGCTTCGTCCTTGTTGTATTATTCTAAACAGATTTCTGTAGTTCAAACAACTCTGAATTGTAGTTGAGAACGTCAGTTATAACGGCCCACGTATTAAAAAAGTGTCGGGTTTAAATCGGGCTCGGGCTCATAATTACAGTTAATGCGTCGGTCTCAGACGCAACGTGCTCGGGCTCGGGTAGATTCGGGCTTGATTTTTTGGGCCGATCTAAGCTCTACTGTCACCAACTATTGATATGCATTACCATCTCTGCAGCTGGCAGAGACATGCATCACGTCACCTGGGCTTGCATGCAGTGGTGGAATGTAACTAAGTACATTTACTCCAGTAGCCTAGAAATCTAGCCGCACCCTAGCGGCAGCAAAATTATTTTGCAGCCAGGGGGAACTAGGCACTCTCCGTTGACTTGGGAGCTGGTCAGGCCAATCACATTGTGTATAGAGTCGGTGGGTGGGCTTATGGCTGCTGCTGCTGGGAACAGCGGTCTTCTGGAAGACTTGGAGTTCAGCTTTTCTTTGAGAAAAGAACACAGAGTGGCACTGAAGTCATTCTTAAAGTGCCCATATTATGAAAAAATCACTTTTTCTGGGATTTGAGGTGTTATGTTGTGTCTCTGGTGCTTCCACACACATACAAACTTTGAAAAAAATCCATCCATGCTGTTTAGAGTGAGATACAGTTTCTGAATGTGTCCTGCCTTCAGTCTCTGGGTGAGCTGGTCAAAATCTGCACGGCTTGTGACATCACAAGCCGAAACGAGCAGGCTAACCGCAACCATTAGCTCGTAGCGTTAGCATGCTAACGCTAATGCTAACGTTAGCATGCTAACGCTAGCATGCTACCTCGTTCTCAGTAGCAAAGCACTGCTACAACACACACAAGTTCACCATAATCTACAAAAGAACTACTTCCATGTGCGCCCTCATTTAGAAGTCTCCCAGCTAATCCTGCCTTGTAACTGACTGAAGTTGTAGAAACAGCCTTTCTTTTACTGTCTATGGAGCTAGCTAGCTGACATGATCTACATCTGAGCTACTGGGCATGTGCGAGTGCAATCAAAGATAGTACAGAAGAAGAAGAAGAAAAGAGGTCTCACTCTGTAGCTAAAACAGAGACCAGCTGAAAAGAGGATCTGCAGCAGTGAGAGAGAGCGGCGCAGTACAACAAAAATATGGTGTTTTTAGAAAATTAAACCATGTAAACCTATTCTGGTACAACCTTAAAATACAATTATGAACCTGAAAATGAGCATAATATGGCTGCTTTAAAAAAGGAAGATGTGTTTGGAGTTTTGCGACCAGATACGGCCAAAGTTGAATCTATCAGCTAGCGTTGCTCTGGTTGGTTGTAGCTCAATCCTATTGCGTGCAGAGAGAATTTGAAAGACAACCGTTTATCCCGCCCCTCAGATTGATCCCTGTCAATGGTGAGTTCCCAGACCCAACATCTGGATGTGGGTCTGGCTTGTCAGGCTATTACTCCAGTACTGTACTTAAGTCCAAATGTTGAGGTACTTGTACTTTACTTTACGACTACACTCAGCAGTAAGCATGATCAGCCCGCGAACAGTAAAGGCAATGAGTCTTACCTTATTTTACAGAAATCTATGCATTTTCCTGTTATTTCTGACAATTTGATAAACAAAAATGTTGCTTATGTAAATGAAACCCCAATTAACAAAACAAAAAATCGTAATATTAATATTTATATACCATCTTTAACATCACCAGGAGAGTCCAATACAGCCTGACTCTGGAGATAAAACTGAGATCAGTGCTCATATTCAAGTTTATGTTCTGCTGGTTTAACAGTTGTTTGGTAAATTGCTCTTAAACACATTCAGAGAGGATTTAAATTGCTATTTTTATTCTCAATTCTCATCATTTTGGCCCTGGTGATTTTCCTTTGGGGCTGGCTACAATCTCTTTGGGGGCGCCAAAAAATTCCTCTATGCAGAAAGCTTTACACCAAAATGATGCTTCAATTCCCTCCCGCTTCAGTGTCATGGCAAGTCATGGAATTATTAAGTAGGTGAAGGCTATGTCAGCACAGAGTCACACAGAAAAAAAGAATTATTCTGTTCTATATGTATCATCACAAAGAGCGAGAAAAAAACTAAATTGAAGCTGATTTAAAGTCTTCTGTAGCCTGGTTAACACCAGACCCTTCTCAGTTGTAACTGAGAGGGGGTCTGGGGAAGCTTCATTGACAGTTCACCAACGGACGCCGCTCAAATGCCTCTGGGCGCAATTGGATAGTCCTTCAACCAATCAGACCAACGATCTGGGTGACGTAGCAGTGAAAGCGGCATCAACGGGTTGCTGCGCTTCAGTGGCCGTCATGTTGAATGTAAACAAAAAGCTGCTTGCTGTCGCTGCGCTATCGTCATCGTGTAAAGCCCGCCTCAACAGTTGTGATTGGTGTAAAGCCCACCTCAACAGTTGTGATTGGTGTAAAGCCCACCTCAACAGTTGTGATTGGTGCCTAGATTTGGAGAAATTGGACAGGCTTCTGTGGAATGATGCAGTTTGTATCTTTCAGGTGGTCACCTGTCCGAATGCCTCCTTCACAGACCTGGCGGAGATCGTGTCGAGAATCGAACCTGTCAAGAATGCCTTAATCGATGGTAAGTTATCAGTCAAAAATTGAAATCACAAACCAGTGCATCAAAAAAATGTTTTAGAGACATCAATCTTAATATCAAAGCCTGCTTTTAATTCTCAGTATGCAGGTGTGGGCGTAGCTCTGAGTAATATTTATCTCTAGTAAAATGACAGGAGCTGTGAACATCTGTGTAGCTATTTTGAAGTTGTGATGTTTTGATCTGTACGTTACTGCGTATTTATACACTTAAAACAAATTCATACTAAAATGCTATCAGAAGTTTCAAGATAGTGTTTTTTGTTGTTTACTATCTTTGCAAAATGCTCCCTATTTTATACAGTTGTATGATTAAAATGGGACATATTTCATGTATTTCATGTCTTTTGTCTGCCTTCAGAGGAACTGTCAGAAGAATACCAGACAGATTACGATGAGGAGGCGGTGGAAAGCGCTCTCTCTGACTTTGAGGCGTTCGCCCACGGCAGTGAACACACTGACACTGCTGAAACAGTATGTATAAAACTAACTACACTTTATAAACCAATGCAACCATCACTGCTTACCTTTTTCTTATTACCACATATGCAATCATCACACAGTAAATGGAAGACAGTGATGACTTTTTTTGTCTCTTTTACAGGATGAGGAAATTCCAATCCGAGTTCGACGCCGCCCAAAGAATTCCTCACAGAGTCTTCGGCCGTGACTGCCTGTCAGGGCTGCTGACCATCGTCCACAACAAACACATTTCAATGCAGTGTTTCTGCAAACCTTTAAGAAATTCACTCACTCTTTCAAACATGTAGCTCATGCTCTTGAGCCAGGCAGCATGCTCTGTGTCTTTGAGGAAGACACTGAGCAGGACACAAAACTGTTGATGGATACAGTGACTTCAACAGAAAGACATAGTTCTAATTGAGTGAAGAGCCCCAATGTGCTTTGTAGATGTCAGTGGTTTAAACAGTCCAGTAACAACCAGGGTTCCTGTCGTTGAGGAACTCCTAAAATGTCATGCATCTAGGAGACGTGTATTCCAAACAGGGAAATATATAATCTGTCTGTTCTCTTGGGGAAGTCAGGGAACAGCAAAGGATTTTACAAATCGGTTATTTTACGGGAACACACTAGAGTTTATTTTTTTTCACTTGTTTGACACATTTGTTGACTTGTATGGCAGTTACTTGCTGTCATAGTTGTGGAAAAAATAGGTAAAATGTATGGAACAGATGGAATGTATGGCACATCTCGCACAAGCTTAAAAATGCACTGCAATCGTTCAACATAATATTTCATAAAATTCAGTGCCACTTTTTGGGACAGTTCTATGCATAGCTGCTTCCTACAATAATACGCTCAGATTCATAAAGCACTATAGTGCATTTCATAATGTTAAAATATTGAAAATATATTTTATGTGCCTAGAATGTACTTCAAGTAGTATTACTGTAATGTCTGCCTAATGATGAAGAATGTCTCCTCTTTCAGATCAGGGATATCTAAACACCGTGGGTGTGACAAGTATAATGTGAACAATGACTATAATAAGCTTTTTTGTAATACCTGCAAAATTACTCGCTTCAGATTTATATCATGAAGGTAATTCTTACACAGAGCCTCACGCACAGCACTGCAGCACTGAAATGGAGGTGCTGAAAGTAGATGTCTGAGTGACGGGTCTCCTTTCAGCTCAGTTACACTTAATTTGGCAATTCCGTATACTTGACTTTATGGCAGCCGTTTTAGCCATCACTACACATTTCATATTTTACCTCACCCAGCCAGTTTACACTACGGAAGAGGATTAGGGCCACATGTGAACACATTTATTTGAGTTTTGAGTTTAAAGTCAGAATTCTTTCTTTTTTTTTTTTTATTAAGAAATAATAATTTTTTTTTAGACTTTTAAAAAAGAATTCTGACTTTAAATAAAATTCTGACTTTTAAATAAATTCGGGGGTGGCAGTAGCTCAGTCCGTTGGGTTGGGAACCGGAGGGTCGCCGGTTCAAGTCCCAGTACGGACCAAAGTACGGAGTGTGGATTGGTAGCTGGAGAGATGCCAGTTCACCTCCTGGGCACTGCCAGGTGCTCTTGAGCAAGACACCATACCGCTCAGGGCGCTGGTCCAGCACTGGCAGCCCACTCACTCTGACATCTCTCCATTAGTGCATGAATAGGTCCTGAGCATGTGTGTGTGTATTTCAGGCCTGTGTGTAGTGATTTCTAACAGAGTTTAAATTGTAATTTCCCCACTGGGGATCAATAAACAGTATAAATTATAAATTAAACTCAGAACTCAAATACATTATTTGACATTTGGCCCTAATCCTCTTCCGTATTACTCCTATATGTACCTATTTGAACTGAAAAAGCAGGTGTGCCTGGATACACCCTCGCCGAGTTTGCACACGTGACCGACCACTTTGTGCTGGTCCTTTCAACTGTTCCGTTAATATAGATTATACAAGTCAACCAGCCTTCATTTTTCAGATTTCCTCTTTTTATATAAAGGTATGGTTTTTGAACTTTGATCAAAGTGAATTAGTTAGTTTACACCGATTTTTTTCTTTCCGTTACCTGGGGACAGGACAGAGCAGCGTGACTCACTTACTGAACCTATCACCGTATGTACCTGGACTTTTTATGTTTTAACTGTATGATAGAATAAGAATACCTAGAGTGGTACCTAACAAATACTATACCTGCCAATTAATGCAACATTACACTTTTTATACCTGCCATTTGTCCTTTTTAATCACCGTGGTTACAGAGCTGTGGTTTTGAATCAGTGTTTTATTGTTTTAGGTTTTTATGACTGGAAGGCAGAAAAGTGTAATGAGTCTAGTGGCTTTCATAATAATCTAAATACCATGTTTGCTTATGTTAATGATTTTGTGTTAATAGGGAGTACTACTGTTTGTCAAAAATGTTTTCTGTTGGACGTTGCCTTTCAATAACTGGATTCCTATTTTCAGTTTGTTACTTATTATTTGTTATTGTTAATACTGTAGTAGTTTAAAAATGTAGAATAATTTAGAATATTTAATTATGTATATTTAGTGAACAAACTGCTGGGTGTAACATATGCACTATTTGATAGAAATTAAAAGCCCAAATTATGGAAAAACTGAACAGAGAAGTCCAGAAGATGAATTCTTTTTTGGAATCTGAAATGATGAAACTGAAAAGTTTGTTAAAATAAAGTAGTTTTCTGTATGTCAGTCCATGTCATGTTTATATGTCAGTCTATACATTTTAGTTCAGAGGAATGTTTTTAAGCTATGTGAAGCAATGCTTTTTCAACTTTTACAGATACATATTAAAGCCAATTATTGTCATAACTGCCAAAAGTCCAACACAGTTTGTGTCAAGTGCAAGAAATAGCACAGATATCATTTCTATGAATTGCAGTGTCTGTCTGATCGATTGGTTGGCCCACCACTTTCCAGACTGAAATATCCCAACAACTTTGAGATGAATTGCCATTAAACTTTTGTACAGATATTCATGTTTTCCAGAAGATGAATCCTACCGACTTTGGAAGTCTCATGACTCTCCCTCTAGCACCGCCGTGAGGTTGACAGTTGTATGTGATCCCTTCACTTTTCATCTAGCGCCATCCTCAGGTCAAAGTTTTTGCAATGTCTCTAATACTTTTGGTTTATGACACTAAATACCTGCAAAATTACAGACATTAGCTTAGCTGTACTTTGCTTTAGTGCTAAATAGGGACTGTTGGCATGCTAACATGTTAACCGAACATGGTGAACATGGTTAAGATTACAGCTGCTTCTGCACTATGGATGTATTATTGTGTTCAGAGTTCTTAATTGTCCCTCGAGGGGAAATTTGATTTGCAGAACAACAACGATAAACAAGGCATAAAACATTTTAGCAGCACACAACCAACAGATTGATTTAAGAACAATTTCATCACTTAAAAAGTGGACAGTGTGAAATAAAATCCCTTGAGATTGTCTGAAAGAGTGATTTCTAAAAGTGTCACTGAAAAGGCCCAAAGTGACTAATAAAAACTGCATGCAAGAGTTGTGCAAGTTAACTTGAATAATTGCACAGGGAAAGAAAATTGTACCTGTTTGTTATTGCTCTAGGTCAGGGTGTTCAATGTTTTTTGAACCAAGGACCTCTTACTGAGTGAGAATACATTTTTAGTACATAGAATACTAAGCTGTTAAAATAGTAATTGTTGGCATGATTTTATAAATCATGTTTTAATGTTAAACATACAAGTGGCACAGTGAATCCTTATTAACTGTATCTGGATGGCTACCTTAGTGACTATCTTACCTATAGGCCAGTCAGCCTATCATCAGTGGGTTTGACACAAATAGGCTAATTTCTATTTGCTAATATGTTGGATTCAAGTTGAGGCATTTACATTTTTGAAATAAAAACGTTAATACCCCCCTGCAGTAACTCTGAGGACCCTAGGGGTCCCGGGCCCCCTGTTGAAGATCTCCGCCCAGAGGGAAGAGGAATGAATTCCTCTGAGAGTGGGTGGTCAGAACTTGACAAGATTAGCCGTGCCTTCTGCAATACTTGTCTGTCAAAGATCTTTGTTAGAGAGAGCTGCTGTGTGTCAATTATCTCGCCGGCCTCTGTAACAATTTTGGACATACGACATTGGATTTGTACTGTAAGGTTCCCATAGAATGAAATCAAAGGAAAAGTTAAAATGGACTAAATGTAAGATCTGTAGAATAAAGCCATCAGAGCATGTGCATGTTCACATAGTGAAGTTAGCATTTAGCTCAAAGCATCACTGTGTCTCAGTGCAACATGGCTGCTGATTAACACTAAAGTAGGAGGTGACTTCAGGCTGACTAACTCAGGTCTGATCCAGAGGACACAAAGGAATAAAAGCAGAACTGATATGAAATTAAAAAGTGAGTGTGATGCTTGGATAAAAGATAACAAGAAATCAGTGAAGAGACTGTAGTTGAACAGGTCTAATGGTTAGACTGAGCCTGACTGGATTTTAATAGGAAACTAAAGTGTATGGAATGCCATTTTAGTCCATATTAAATAAATAAATACATGAATACATGTATATGCCTATGAAATAAACCCTGAATTAAATAAGTGAGGCAATACATATGAACAAATATATTATTCATTTGAAAATAAATAATAAATAGAGATGGATTGAATTAAAAGTCCCCTGAAATAAATAAAAGTAAAAAAAAACTATTTATTTATTTATTTATTTATAGAACTATATTGAGTCATATATTTATATTACTATTTATTTTCTATATTTATTGCCTCATTTATTTACTTCAGGGTGTTTTTCATAAGCATATTTATTTATGTATTTATTTAATAAACTCTGAGGACCACCTAGGGGTCCCGGACCCCCTGTTGAAGATCTCTGCTTTAGTGGGTGTCCCCAGAGTGTTGACTAATGGGAGAATACTGTTGGAACTTGGATGTTAAATTAGTTTTCCAGTTCAGAAACGTGTAAGTGACGCTCGGCCATCATTGAAGCCCAACGGTCCAACGTGGCTTTAAATATTGAGTGGGTGCGTGTGTCTTGAAGAGGTTTAAACTGGGAATGGTCAGTCCATAGCATGTTCAGCTGATATTCCTATAGTGCTAACCCTAGACTAAACTTCTGTTTCTATTGTGAAGTTTGAAGAAGAGCTTTGCTAAATGTTATAGGCTGCAATAGAGCTGTAATCGGGCCTTAAAAGTTCGGCCCGACAAGGCCCGAGCCTGACAGAATTCGGCCCGAGCCCGACAAGTACATTTTGATTGACAGATTTTTAAAAGCCAGAACCCGTTTACAGCCCGACTGTACAAAAGGCCGTCTATCAGCAGTGATTAGAGTGCATGTCGGAGAATAGCGCGGACAGCTCTTTTGTCTTCCGTCAAGTGAGTAATGAGTAAAATATAATAACATACAGTAGGTAAAAAATGAGTAATTTATACATTTTTTAACATCATTTATTCGTGACTAACGGAGGCTATCGGCCACATGGAAGTTGGAAGAAAGAAATAAAATAAGTCCTCCAGAAGCCAGCCTCTGTTTCACCTCCATTTACACGCTAATCGAAACGCTTCACCTGACCGCTCGTTTACTGCGCAACTCGGAGCGCAAGCCCGAGCCCGGCCTGAGCCCGTGTAACATGATAGAAATGAAGACAAAGGCAAAGATCTTCAGCTCTAGGCTGCATTATTGTGCACTTGACACTGAAACAGGAAGCTGGTTCTTTTTAAATCTGCAGCATGTTGATGCTAGAAGCTTCCACTTTCTTTTACCAATGACTGATGAATGATTTCTTTTCTTCTTATTCAACTGTTGCTCAGAGGGATCTTTTTTTCCCCTTTCAGTTGTCAGCCTGGTTGAACTATTGAACAGCGTTTTGTTCTCCATGTACAAAACTACAGAACATATATTCCCAGTGGTGGAATGTAACTAAGTACATTTACTCCAGTACTGTACTTCAGTCCAAATGTTGAGGTACTTGTACTTTACTTGAGTCTTTTCTCTTCATGCCACTTTCTACTTCTACTCCGCTACATTTCAGAGAGAAATATTCTACTTTTTACTCCACTACATTCATCTGTTACAGCTTTAGTTACTAGTTACTTTACACATTAAGATTTCTGCACACAAAACCCATGTAGTTTATAAAATCTGATGTTTGATTCTAAAGTAAACTAGCCAACAATATAACGGCTACAAGTCCAGCTGAGATGATCAGACCATTAAACACACACCTGGTTGGATCCTTTACACTTTCTACAAGGTTTTAATACTTTAACTACATTCTCCTGATGATACTTACAGACTTTTACTGCAGGACTTGTACTTGTAACAGAGTATTTTTACAGTATGGTAATAGTACTTTTACTTGAGTAAAGGATCTGAATACTTCTTCCACCACTGTCTATTTGTAAAGAAGACTTTCTACAAGCTAAAAGCATCAAGGAGCATTCCGACATATAGAGGCGTCCTGAAGACATCTAACAGGACATAATCAAGCTGTGTGGCAGCAGATTACAGTGGAATAACTGCAGTGTGGTGACATAAAAGAAAGTTGAACATTTCTAGTATTTTATTTTAATCAAACATGTCTAATTTGTTTGCCTTCACCTTGCAACAACTTGTACTGCGTGTAATGTTAAATTTAAAACCTCCTGTTGACGCTGTACTCCAGCCATACGTTTTCTGTATTTTATTCCAGCTTGTTCTTGTTTTTGTTATGAAATCAACTTTCTTAATCAAATCAACAAAACTTTCTTTCTTCATATGAAATACATTTGCTTAATGTTAGTTAAGCATTTTTCCTCACTTTCTTTGTCAAATGCAAATTTGCTTGATTGGCATGAAGATCACAGATATGGACCTGATTTTTACAATTGTGCCTATTTCCTCAGTGGAAAATAGATCAATATAATAAAGACAAATAAAATAGTAGCTTTGACTCAAGTGTAAAGGATGTGTTCTTCTTTTATTTTGTTTCAATGCTATTTCTTTTTCTTTTTATTCAGAACAAAATTTAAAATATAAAACACAATAATTCTGTTGCAGTACATCAAAATGAAAAAAAAAAACAATATCTATAAAGTGTTACAAAACAATATGTTCAATATGTCCAAAAAGGAGCGAGCCAAAGCCGAAGTTTGTTATTGTCATTCCACTGTAAATACTTCCTGTACATGTTGTTAGAATGAGCGTTTTCCAGCTTTGTCTCCTGGATGAAGTTAAGCCCTTCCTTAACAGGCATGATCTAGAAAAGGCGATTCATGCTTTTATTAGTTCATGGTTGGATTACTGTAATGCTCTTTATGTTGGTCTGAATCAGACCTCCATCTCACGTCTTCAACTTGTGCAAAATAATAAGAATAAGAATAATAAGAATAATACATTTTATTTAAAGTCGCCTTTCTCGGCACTCAAGGACACTGTACTGGGATACATAAGACATTTAAAAACAGGAAATAAAGAATACAACAACAATAACAACAACAGAAAGAGTAACTGACATCAAGTGGAATAGGCAGTTTGCAAAATGCTGCTGCTCACTTTTTAACAAATACATCTAGACATGCACACATCACCCCCGTTCTCTACACCCTACATCGGCTCCCTGTGCGTTTTAGGATTGCAGGATAGCATTTTAAGATTTTATTGTTTGTTTTCAAGGCCTTAAACGGCCTGGCCCTGGAGTACTTGCGGTCCTCAAATCAGCTGGTTTTAGAAGTCCCAAGGTCAAGGTATAAACGGGGGGGGGGATCTGCCCCGAGACTCTGGAACAAGTTACCCCCTGATATTCACACTATTACAGATGTAGCTCTTTTTAGATCCAAACTCTATTTGTTTAGAATGGCTTTTAATACGTAGTAGTGGGAGTGACAACCTCCCTCTCCCCCTCCTGTTTCTATGTAACCTTTTCTGATTTCACTGTTTTCTATGTTTCATTCTTTTAATTGTATGATATGTTGTTTTATTATTGGTTCCTGATGTAAAGCACTTTGGATACCTGCTGGTTGCTGTAAAGTGCTATATACATAAATGTTGATTGATTGAAATGTTGATATTATATATTACAAAGATCACTGTCACACCTGGAGATCACTGTGAGCACTGTGAGAGTCATGTTTTTCAATTTTTCCAGTGCTTTCAATACAATTTAACCATCACATTTCTGGGGGGAGCTATTGGGAGCTGGTGTTGACCCCCACCTGTCTGCATGGACCATCAACTACCTCACTGACAGACCACAGTATGTGAGGCTCCAGGACTGTGTCTGATGTGGTGATGAGCAGCACAGGCGCACCCCAGGGTGCAGTGCTGGGTCCTTTTCTCTTCACCGTGTATACAGCGGACCTCAGGCACAATATAATATAATATATAATCTGTCACATGCAGAAGTTCTCTGATGATACTGCCATTGTTGGGAGGGTATCAGAGAAGAATGATCAGGAATACCGGGAGGTCATCTGGGACTTTGTCAACTGGTGTGAGTCAAACCACCTTCACATCAACACCAGCAAGACAAAGGAGGTGGTGTCATCAAAACACACCTCTTCAAATTAGCCTTCCATATTTTATCCACTGTTAGTTACTGGTTTTATTGGTTCAATTGCTTTTAATATGCTTGTTTTATGTGTTGGTTGTATTGCTGTATCTGTTTTTAATTTGCTATATATATATATATATATATATATATATATATATATATATATATAAATGTTAACCTTTATTTATCCAGGTAAGTCGATTGAAACAATTTCTCATTTGCAACGACGACCTGTCACATTCACACAGTTCCACATTCATACCTGGAAGCTGCCCAGTACAACCACAGAGAAAATAAAGATGTTTTTCTCTGACACATTCATTGTCAGCTCATATGTTGTGTAATTATTCAGCATGTTTTCAACATTACAGCTCTCGACCACCACAGTTTGACTGTTTTAGGGCTGTCATTTCTGAATATGCATCTCGTCTAAATATAGAAGGCGTGTGACAAACCGTTTGCTCTTATTTTGGTTTGTGCACTTTCTGTCATACAGTTTCCATACTGCTTATGTTGAGAAAGAGGAAGCGAGAGGGAGGCACTGAACACCCCACACAGTGCTGAACGCCCCACAGCACCATGAGAAGGGGAAGTGTGAGCAACAGCAAAGTTCACATTTAACACTCTGAAAAACAAAGACGAGCAGGTTATTCTCCCAGAGCAGGTAAGACCTCATCTTTATTTCTCTGCTTTATTTGTCTCTTCTGTTTCACATCCTTCACCTTCCTCTTCATCGAATAAAACCTGTGTTGACGTTATGTCTCCAGAGAATACTCATAAAAAAGGAGACCTAATGAAATAGAAAAACTAAAGAATTACTTAAATGAATCCAACATGGTCAGTCATCTCGGTCAAAGCATCATACGAAAAAGTTAAGTAATGTTAAACACCTAAAACTAAATCAAATGTTCAATTATTTGGTTCTAACATCTGTCTTTATTAGTTATTCTTACAGCAAAGATCAGTCATAAAAAGAATAACTATTTGATGTATTTTTTATATTAAATATGTAATGTTTAAACATTGTTTTTAACACATATACTGTTGTGATCATTACCCAGAATTGATTTAATATTTTGGGGAACTTGTGGTATTTCCGCAGTGGACAAAACCCCGGTGATGTCATCAACAACACCAACTATCATGTATTCGTGTTATTTTTAATAAATGTCAAATCTCCCTAAATGTACACTGACAGGAAACACAGGAAGTGAGATGTGTCAGCATCTCTTCCCCATAGCATTACCACAACACACATGCACGCACGCACGCACGCACACACACGCACGCACGCACGCACGCACACACACACACACACACACACACACACACACACACACACACAGTCACTGTTTGTTTTGTAAATAGGCCTTGAATGTAGTGTACATTTTGTTATTTTGTATTGCTTGTTATACTGTATTTTATATTTTATTATATTTTCTTTTCTTTTTTCTACTTCTTTATATATACATATATATATATGTGTGTGTGTGTGTGTGTTCTTTCCTTGCCTCTTCTGCAGTTTGTTCTCTTTATTATTAGAATGTTATATTTACCTACTGTATGTTATTATATTTTACTGTCAGATTTCTGCTTTTAAGTGCTGAACAGATTCACTTTGGCTTCCCCTGTTCATATTAGATGAAATATGATAATATGATAGCTTTTTGTTTTCTTTCCTGTCGCAGGTCAGATCCGAAGTGTCCCAGGATGGCTCAAGGCTGCCTCAAGTGTTTGAAGTACACCATGTGTTTCGCCAACTTCCTCATTTTTGTATGTATGTCTCAATCATCCAGCATCACATTCAGAGGCCGTTATGGTACATGTTGTCATTACTATTATGTTGTCTAGCAGTGTGTAGCCAAGCCTGACGGCAGTATGTGTTTCTCCGTCAGATGTCTGGCGTGGCGGTGCTGGGCTTCGGTGTGTACATGATGTTGAATTTCAAGTTGGCACTCATCCCGACATTGGCCAACTTCAACTCAGCCAACATGCTGCTGGTAAGCGGCATCGTCATCACCTGCGTGTCCTTCCTGGGCTTCTTGGGTGCTCTGAAGGAGAACCGCTGTCTCCTTCTGACGGTAGGACACACACTAAAACACACACTAGAACAACAACTCCTTCATGTTCCTTGCATTAAAACCATCTTCTAAGCCTTGCATTAAAACCACAGAGTGAATTCAAAGTTAATTTCCAACACACCGCAACATGCATTCTGTACTATGAAATGTTGATTAACTAAAATAACATAATTAATTAATTAAATAATAATTTAGATTAATTGTTACTTGGGTTGCACCAAATGCATACCCTGGAAATCCAGAGTTTTCTTAATCTTTCAGATTTGGGTCTGGATTTCCAGGCTACCAAATGCATGCTCTTGGGGGAATTGTTGGGTTTCTGTAAATTATTGAGTGTGGTCTAGACCTACTCTATGTGTAAAGTGTCTTGAGATAACTTATGCATTGATTTGACACTATAAATAAAATGCAATTGAATCAAACAGGTTGTAAACAAGCCAACAATTTCTCCAGATGGTCTAAACCACTTTATTTGGAGGTAATAACTGAAAGTGAACAAATCCTAAAAAAATTCCACATTGCAAAGGAAAACATGTGCCATTTGTGACCTCTTACTATGCGAATGAATCCCACTGACTTTAGTGATGCCCTGACTTTACCTCTAGCGCCACCATGAGGTTGACATTTTGGGCTTTTGAGGGAAATGTCTCCACAACTATTGCATGTACGTCTGACCTTAATTGTTAGAAATTAGGTTCAGACATTCATGTTCTCCAGATGATGAACCCTAATAACCTTTATGATTGTTTAACCTTTCATCTAACGTCACCAGCAGGTCAAATAAATTATTTTACAAAATACCTGCAACACTATAATGCCATTCCCATCAGCCTCAGCTTTACTTTATGTTTAGTGCTAATTAGCACAATAGAATGCTAACACCCTAAACTAAGAGGGTGAAAATGTTAGTCATACCCACAGACTGTATAATATTAAAGGACTATGCATCTGGTTCGGCGAAGTGCCGCAAATGCGGAAGTGCCTTAAACCTGCATTCTATCTGAATTCCAGCAGGGGGCGACACGTGCGGTTGCAAAAGGAGGTCGGTTTCTGTAGAAGTCTATGAGAAAGTGACCCACTTCTCACTTGATTTATTTATTACTATTATAAATCTTCTGCAACACAGAATGATGTACATTTTTTAAATAATGGTCTCATTGATTTTAAAATCTGCGATAAAGCAGGGGGTGTTTTAGGGCGTGGCTATGATGTGATTGCCAGTGAAAGTGTGTAACGTAACGTAGAGTGTAGACGGCAAACTCGACGACTCATAGCAGATCTCCACAAACCAATGGGTGACGTCACACATGCTCTGTCCATTAATATTATACACTCTATGGTCATACCTGATAAAAAAGCTCAAGGGGCTGTTGATCCGCAAGCTGTGATGGATGTTTACTATTTGGGTAATCATTTGACTGTTTCACCCTTGCTTTCTTTTCTTAGTAAATCTGACTACCCTGTTGTTGTTTTGTAAACCTGTGTGATCGCCCAATTGTGTTTCCTTCCCTTGGACCTACATTATTTCGAGCAGTCTTGTTCCTCTAATTTCTGTAAATATGATGTGGTACTGTAACATATTCAGGGTTTCCCCCAGAAAAGTTGTTAGGCCAGGTGGCAAGTATCTTTTTTTTCCCCAAAGAAGGCCCAGCTGGGGGCAGTCCCAGACTGATGGCAGCACTGATGTAGAGCCCAATAGTTTCCGTAATAACTAGTTCATGGACGGAATCGCAAAATTGAGAATTAAAAAAAGCTATAAGACAGATTCCATAGAGCCCTACATTAAGTCAGTGCTAAACGCTAACTGGAGATTTGAAAATAGGATTACGTCTGAGTTTCCAACCAAGCCGCCCCACTCTAACTTAGTTTTAAAAAACGTCTTAAAATACATTTAAAAAATTAATTCTCAGTGGCTTAGGCCTGGTGGGGGCAATCTAGGCCTGATGGGCCACCAGGCTTGCATTACACTGGGGGAAACCCTGATATTTGAATGTGTTTCAAAGTGTAAAAATACAATAAGACTGTACTGAAATATTCTGTTGACAGTTCTTCCTGCTGCTCTTCATCCTGATGCTGGTGGAGCTGACTGCAGCATGCCTGCTACTCATGTATGAGGGAGAGGTAGGGTCCCATTCATCAGTACTCACACCATGTTGTGCTAATAAAGGAAATGCGTATACTCTGTATAATCTGCAAATCTCACCTCACCATTTAGATTGGTAAATTGGTGGAAGATGATCTCACCAAAGGTTTGGAAAAGGCAAAAGGGTCAAACTCAACGAGTGATTGGGATTTGGTTCAGGTGAAGGTAAGTGTGTCAGAGCAGAGACATACTCACAGCTCCCATAATGGGGTGACACAGATGACTGAATGTGGATGCTGTGCTGACATACTATGAGCTACGTCATCTCAATCTGCTGTTATAAGACTTTGTATCTCTGAATGAACTGTTTCAGCTTGATTGCTGTGGAGTCAATAATGTGACAGACTGGGGATCCAAAGTGCCTTCCTCTTGCTGCTTCAAGGATTGTGGCACCACAGCACCTGTGTACAGAACAAAGGTAGACACAGTGTGAACACCTTGCATGAGGGCTTGTTTCAACATACTGTAGAGGTCAGAGGTTTTTGAAATGCCCGATAGACGCCTCGTTGTTGCAGCTGACTGTTGATTGCAGTTCATTTCAACTTCAATGCTCTTTGTTTGCAGGGTTGTTTGGTAAAGTTGAAGAACTGGTTTGAGGAGAACTTCCTAGCCATTGGGATATCTGTCATTGTCCTATGCATCATCGAGGTAAACTGATGGTGGTTATATTTACCATATTGAAATATTTCATACCAAACTGCAAGGAAAGCTGTCTTTATTTACTTCTCCATACAATATCTAAGCACATTAATTGTAATTGTAAATTCATTGCAAAGTGAACCTGAGCAAACAGTGGCCTGCTGCAAGTTGCAATTTGTGTTCTGTTAAGTTATATATATATATATATATATATATATAGTTTTGTCACGTAGAGATCTTTAGTGCGCTTGCATAACTGCAGTGTGAAACCAAAACTTAACGGATCAAATACAAAAACATGAACCTCAGTCCGGACCTTGGTTCGGACTTTCAGGTGTGAAAGCCCCTTAACAGAATCAATAGTTCACTCTTTAGTGAGCGGTAAATTAAGATTTTGGATACAGAATTTTTGCACCAACACTGACACGTGTGGTGTCACCAAACTGTGACTTTTGCATTTATAAAAAAACCCCACATTGCACTGTGTGTCCCAGTAGTGTCCCAGTAAGCTATTTCAGTGAGTCAGCATGCACAACACCAGGACCTCTCCTAAGTGGAATACAGCCATCATTAATGGGTTTGAATACAGCTGTGCTGTTCCTACTCTGACATGTCAACATGTCTGCTGTGAAAAAGGTCTGTTGCCCTTTGTGTTTGAATGTGTTTTCAACCACTTTTCAGATGTGTGTACTGTATATATCTAGTATAATCTGTTCAATTAAAACAAATTCCAACTAAAAACTCATGTCAAACTATTTTGTGACACCAAAAAATCAACAGACCCTGAGAAATACTAACACATTTATTGGTTTTGAAGTTTTTACATATAATAACAGCTATGAAGATGTATAAATGCTCTTTTCTGTGCCAAACACCAGGCAACAACATTATCTGTTGTGTGTTCCAGTTACAGTTTTTGCTCTTTTGTTGACAGGTCTTGGGAATGTGTTTCGCCATGACGCTCTTCTGCCACATCAGTAGATCTGGACTGGGCTACAAGTTGTAGACAATACTATATGTCGAACAATGTCTTTTTATCTACGTATTTTACAGTTGATTTGTTGTACAGTTTTCTTTTCTTAAAAAAAAAATCACGTGTTTAGAAGGCAAGAATGGAATGAAAAAGATGTTTCTGGAAAAACATTTAAGATCAGAAAATAATTATTTTGTGAAGACTCAATCGCTAACACTCTTTTAATTCACTAGAAAATGACACAAGACATGTCAGACATGGCCTTCTATAATTGTGAGCGAACAAGCTATGTCAAATGCTATTTCAGTCCGAGCTGTGTGGCATAAAAGTCGCTTGTTGCCGGGTTTCGCTCAACTTCTCTACATTGTACATCTTTTGAAGGGAATAAATATGAAGATCTGTTCTTCATGTACAATATTACATATCTACAGTATCTTTTTTTCCCACAAACTTGATAACTTTTGGGAAATCCTATGATACACCAATAAAGTATTGTTTACAGTAGTAAGAACTGTATCCTCCATTTTGACTAACCTCATGGTGTCAGATGATCAGCATTTCCTGTTGCTAGCTTGCAGTGCTCTGATCTGTGAAGCCTGTAACCACTTCCTCTTTTGACCCTATTCAACCATCAGTTGGTTCCTCTAGAAACTGACAGCTGACACTTGTTTCTCTAAATCTTTTAATTTAAGAGGCAGTGAAAAACCCCTTGTGGTGCCTTAAATAGTAATGCTGTATGAAGAGGAATCCAACCGACACTGTTCTTGATTATAAAAGGTTTATTACAAGCAAAGATTCAGCAATGTTTAAGACTTCCAATTTTAAAGGAACTTAAAAGCGCTGTAACAATTATTTTCATTGCCGTCTAATCATTTTCTCGATTAATCTATACGTTTTTTGGTCTCTAAAATGTCAGAAAATGGTGAAACGTGGATCCGTGTTTCTCCAAAGCCCAAGATGACATCCTCAAATGTCTTGTTTTGTCCACAACTCAAAGATATTCAGTTTACTGTCACAGAGGAGAGAAGATACTAGAACATATTCACATTTAACAAGCTGGAATCCTAAGATGATTTTTGCTGCACCTGTATCCAATGAATCTAAATCTGAAACCCCAAGCATATAAATGTATTGATGTTGTATATACTACAGGCAAAAAGGACTATATCTCTCATCTGGAAGAACATGGAGGCACCTACAATTGGTGCTTGGACTGAAAATATGCCGCAATGTATGTTCATGGAGACATTAACGTATGTACTAAAAAAATAAAATTGGATGTGTATGAAAACCATTTGACAAGTTAAATAAAGATAATTTTATAATTGTATTACTGAAAAAAAACCAATAAAAACATTTGTTTTAAAAAAAGAAGCTGGAAACTGAGAATTTTGACTTTATTCTTTAAAAAAATGACTCAAACCGATCAAAATAGTCGGCGATTAATTTAGAAGTTGACAGCTAACCGATTAATCTTTGCAGCTCTACAATTTAGACGAGAAACTGACACAATTGCACTGATTTCCTTCTAAAAAACACACTAGAAATGAGGCAGATTGTACAAAAAGTTGAAAACAAGCAGGTAACACAGATGAATGTATTTATTTAAAGAATAAATCCTGCATCAGTATTTTAAGACAAAAAACTAAAAAAAATACTAAGATTTCCTTTACACTTTAAAACAATTGTTCTTTTTGAAACCATCACACAAAAAATAGACAAGTACAGTAATTTTTGTAATTAAAAAAAATGTAACTGTACACAGAAGAATATACCATTTATTGCAAACTGAACACCCCTGACACCTCAGAAACTATAAACACAAGTATTGCAATTCACCTAGAGATATGAAAAGAAGAAAACAAAAACTCTGATACAGCTCTCTCATCCTTTTCTTGTCTGAAACAAACAGCTGTTTTATATCTGGTTTCCCCCCCCTCCGGTGCCCCTGCAAGTCTCCAGAAGCAGCACAGTATCTTGTGTGTGTGATGAAGCCGTTCAGGTCCATTTTAACAGAGTTCCAGTAACTGTGGCAATTGTTCCCCCTGCTTTAGATACCAGTTTGACACAGTCCTCTTTGGGAGACACCAAACAAACACAAAACTGAGCCAAAATGATTAAATATCCTTTCTGAACAGGGAAATAATAAGTCCTCCACTATAGCAAGTCCCTCTGAGAGGCGATGCACTTACATTGATTCACAGGAAACCTGGTCCAACATTGCATTATGGAAATTACATTCTGTCTTTGCTTTTGCTGAAAGGTTATAAAAAGCCACTCATTAAGAAAAGGTGGGTTTCTTTCATTTAGCAGCCGTAAGGCCATTCAAATAAAGCAAAACTTAAATATCACAGGACAGAATCAAGTTTAACATGCGGCCAACCATATAACAAGTTACTTTTACAGTATTTTGAAGTGTTGCCATTAACAAATGCTATCGTAGTGAAACCCTATGAACAAAATATTGCTAGAAAGTTTTATACCTAGTTTGTGCTAGAGTTGTTTAAGACGAACCGCTACAAATGCCCCTGCAGGATCAGATTAAAAGTCATTTGGAGGAGACCGTACCGTGCCAAAATAACATTCTTGTTAGAGAGAGCGCCGGCGATGACGTGAATGTTGCAAAGAGTGGTGTCTCTCTGTAAACACTGAATCCACTTCAAAGAGCCGCGGCCGCAGACGAGAACATCTGCAAAGACATCAATAAATAAGAGAAAGACAGAGACAGTCTTTCCAAACCCTGGTTCACAAAGCCCCACCCCCGACCACGATCGACCAATACAACTGGAATGAGTAAGAAGAGTAAGGGTACCCAGCCCTTATTTTCACAACATTAAAATATCAAGGTTTAAATGTCTGATCTGCTGTCAGTTCATTAATGAATTGCACAAACAATTTCCAGAGAAGCAAGACCAGTTCACAGAACACCAATCACCACCTGAACCATCACCCTCACAGCTGCTGCAAGTCCATTTACACTTAAGCATGACTCTAAAACCCATATGACTCAGTAGTATCATAAAGCCAATACTTCCAAGATTACCAATTACACCAGAGAGCAGTGAACTTTGTATTGATCAATTCCAAAGAGAAGTAACAACCACTGCTACAAGGAATAGAGCAGGCGACCAACATTCATGAAGAAAACTTTGAATAGAATAGATTAAATAATAAACAAAATCAAGAATAAAATATGTATGGGCTATAATGGGCTCAAGTCAAAAATCCTGAAAGAGTTCATCCGACGGGAGGTTGCTCTTCCTTCACTCCGTAGCAGTTTTCACCCAACAAGTCAGGCCAAGAAGAGGTTTTGATGTAAAAGAATGACCGTGCTGACTGGCTATCAGATATGTTACTGTGACAGGAACCTAAAAGCACTACCCTGCTGATAGTATGGAGGCACAGAACTGTCAACTGTTGTTTAAGGGGAAGAAAAAGGTTCTGTATGTCTCATTTAAAAGTACAACTTTGAATTGTTCATACCTTACACAGTACGTTTCATTGAGGACTACATCCCTGTCAGCAGGCATAATTTGTCATCAACAATTTGAGGAACACAGCAACGTCTGCTGGCTCCTGAGGCCTTCTTAATGTCATCCTATGCCCATGGTGCAGCAGGAACACTGACCTCAAAATACAACTATGCCAAAAAGCACCGCACACCATTACAGATCCACCATCATTACCTAGGAAGGTCTTTATGCAGCTGGAGCCTTTATTTTAACCACATCTAATGTTACGCAAGGCAGCTTGTTTTACGTGTTTCATCTAAAGTTAGTATAGACCTTTTCCATGGAATTCCATTGCTAGGCAACAGCCTGGCCCCTTGTTAACTTCCTGTCAGTTAATATTCACACACACTGAAACAGGAAATCAACTTGAGTCAATTTTGAATGTTTACATCTGTGAAAAGGTCATTCATTATTGCACTCTGAAGCAGTATACACCTGAGCTTTGAACGGTGCCTTAAACACAATCCTGAACAAAATAATCCTAAGCAATGAACCAAAGTGTGTCAATGAGTCAATTTACCACGTTAGCCATGAGACAAAAAAAACTAGTTATAGACCTAGCCGAGAGATCACACTGTGAGCAACATGATCAACAAGTGCCTGTTTCTTTCTTCTCCAGATGTGAGCAGGGAGATGGACAAGCTTGGCCGAGAAACACACATGTCCACATGGGGAATTTTAACTGTTCATTCAGTCTCATTGAGTACGTTTACATGCACACCAATATTCCACTATTATTCTGAATATGACAATATTCAAAATTTGATACAGGTCATGTAACCAGCATATTCTGGTTGGATATTCCCAGTAAGGCCTTTTTCCGAATATAGCATTTTCTGATTAAGACGTAGGATATTCCGGTATTATTCTGGTTTTAGAGGCATTCTTTGGACATGTATACAGCGCATTCGGAATATGCGTCTCAATCAGGGTTTTTACCCCAGTTTACAGCCTCTTGTCTGTTTACGGCTCATGGTCAGCTCTGTGCGTTGCTATGGTTGCTGTAAACAAACCAACCAGCCGACAGTTTGCAGCCAAAAGGCTGCAGACCCGATAAGGAGAAACACAGCTACTTCTAAACATTATCAAAGACTTGGATATCAACAGGTTTTTGGATATGGGCACACATCGCTACGGCGACCTTTTCAAGAAGCCGGTTGAAGGAATAAAAGAGGGACGCTGTGTTCGCACGGTCCAACAAGTCCGCCACCGATGGTAAACTTTGTAAATTTTGCACGGCTACATGTAAACGGGAATATTAGTGGAATTTTCACTTTCTTTAGCCATGTAAACAGCTTAGTCGGAATATCATCTTTTTCAGAATAAGAGCATAAACCAGAATATTATGTGCATGTTAACATGGTCACTGACAACTTTCTATCCCAAAGCACAGAAGGCTACACTTCTCACACCTCCAACAATGCGTCCAAATTGGAATAAGTCATTTAACCAAGTTACTCACAGTGTTAATGCATCCTCAACAGCGACAGTACCAGTGTAAGTGTATGTGTGTGGGCCTGTAAGTGTGAAATATCAACCTGCGGCTGATCCATGGTGCTGTGTTTGAGAGCATTAAGAATAAACTTTTAAGACTAGACTGCAGAAGACTTGTAAAAGCGATGTGCCATGGGGGTGCATTTCAGTCCCAGTATGTCTCGTCTCTGAGGTGTAGAAAAAAGCAGAAACAGAAAACACATTATATGTAGCAGCAATACAACTAACCATTAAGAATGCAACTTACTATGGTCTGTCAATCGCTCAAATTATCATTAAAAAAAGAAAACCATACGTAAAAGCCCCATCATCTACAATCTGGAGCATGATGACATTCTGGTAAAACTCGAGTGTAAATGCGTTTATGTCACCGTGTCTTAGGGGCAGACCATTACAGTGAGCTGATTTTACACATGATTTCAACGTTGCAGTTAAAGTAGTTGCCATAGAATTGATCAATACTATGCTTTCTGACTATTGAGAGCCCTGAACCTTAACCATCCTAATATAGTATTTTCTATCAGCAACAGAATCGGTTGTTAATGTAATATTCCTGAACTGGAAAAAATAAAATGCTTGGGAAAATTGATAAACCTTGTATTTTGGAATCTTAGAAATGTTAAATATCAGAATGACAAATGAAATCATCAGAGATGCCCTTTTATGTACAGTACACTGCAAAAATGTTGGTCCTAACAATTTAATCCTGTATTCAGACAGAACTTATATACAAGCTGAAAGAAAGCCCAGTGGGGTAAGGTAAATAATCTTACAAGTAACTTGTAGCTGATTAATTAACTAACTAACTCATTTTCTTCAAAGTAGTGTGAAACCAGATGAACTTGGCCTGTTGTTGTTCCCAATCATAAGGTTTTAAGACCCAGCAGAGGAATGAGTGAATTACAATGCATATATTTACCCCTCAGACAAAACAGAAAAAAAAAAAAAAAATGATTTTGAACAACAGCCTACAAGGCCCTGCTGAGTTAACTGTTCAACTTTCACATGTCAAGTGCTCTTTTGGAGTTTAACTTTTTGAGTTCATTGCAACATCAATGGAAACTCAGGTTTAAAGAACTTGGTGATTTGAGTATGTCCATCCAAATAAGATTCTTATTATTAGATAGTTATTCTGAGGTGTTAAGAAAATGTCATTTTGCAGCAAGCCTGTCACTGCTATAAAGTATGTGCAGAGACACTTTCACCAAATTAACTATTCTTTTATTTTTCACTAAACCTTTTTGCATAGTTTAGTGTTTGAGGTTGCCTATCTATTCTAGGCTTCCAAAAGGTTGCGTTTTCTCTTCCTCCTCATGTTGATTTGTTGTTGTGGTTAAATACAACAAAAATTCTAGCACTGAAATATTTGCTAAAGCAGCAGATAGTGGAGGTTCCCATTGAGACAAAATGTCCTCTCTTTTACAAAGCACTCCCAAACAGGCACTGTGTTTGCTTTCAAATCACTACCTTCACATGTCAGGTCTCCCATCGCATGCTGACTGAAAGGCTAACCGAAAGGGACGCATGACAACTGAGCATTTGAAATATGTAAGCTGATCAGGTGACCTGAACCAGCAGATCCAGCATTATGGCTGTTGAATTGATTTAAATATTTTGACTATGATCACAGTGCTTCTTAAAAGGTCTGAGTAAGACTTTTTTACTACTGAAAATGGGCAACACAATTTTGCAGGGTATGTGCAAAACATGCCTGTTTTTTACCATTTCCTCAAAACAATTTAAATGCCTCCTAGTAGGTCAGAGTATGTAATGCAAACCGGTTGATGACTTTTCTCAAGTAGACTGAACAGAGGCATTTTAACATCCTACTAGATACAGTACACAGTTATTTCACTTGGGCAGATCTTTGTC
The DNA here is from genome assembly GCF_008315115.2 of Sander lucioperca. Taxonomy (NCBI): domain Eukaryota; kingdom Metazoa; phylum Chordata; class Actinopteri; order Perciformes; family Percidae; genus Sander; species Sander lucioperca. The sequence continues at coordinate 26,658,162 of NC_050174.1, forward strand.
ACGTGTACAAAGGAGAAGAAGATTCACTATCAGTCTAAACAGTGTGTCGCCATTATTTCTGCAGTTACTGAGTTTTGCGCTGAGTGCGGCAGCTCCAGGGCTCTGCGGGGGTAGGGAGTGAGTTGGGGCTTGTGGTCTGGTTTTGGACAGTGTGACGACCTCTCTGTCCCGTGCTGTTGGTAGCTTAAAGGGGCATCAGCCTGGTGGTGTGGAACAAAAGGGGGTTCAGGTCCTCCGCATGGACGGCCCGATGGAGCGACGGCTCGGAGCGACTTCGCTCAATTTTTGGCAGCAGGTCTTGAACCTGCTCAATGGCTACCAGGATCTGAAGAAGGAAAACCAAATGTAAATGCAATTACCAGTGTTATTTGAAATAACTTGATGGACAGTAAGGACTTCTTTTGGAAGTAAGATTGTATGGAGCACTCATCCTTGCATGTCATAACTTTTTTAAGATATGCCAGTTGAAACTCCAGGAAGCAGCAGTTTTAACACTTGCTCGGACTACGCCAAAAGGTTTTCTTACGCCATAAATGCATAGGATTAAAGCCACTGTGTAACATTTCTGACTTTGGTGGCTCCCAGTGCTGTAGCACCCCCAACAACCCTAAACAAGGCAGTATCACTGCTTCTTCAGTTTATAATTAGGGCTGTCAATCGATTCAAAAATGTAATCTAATTACATACTCTGTAATTAATTAATCTAAATTAATCGCATACATAATTAACGGTGCCTGAACCGATACTTTTTAAGAAAGTAAGAAAAGAAAACAAAGGGTACTAAACAACAGTTGGTGACATTAAAGAACGGCTTGTTTATTGCTAAGGCCATATGGTCAAAATTAAATGATTTAATAATAATGTATAACAATAACAATAACTTATTTCACTAGTAAATTGCTGTTGAACGACAAAAACCACCACCAGATGGGAAAAGGACATTTACAATAACTTCAAATGCACCACGAGGCTGTAGTTTACTAGTTTCATTGAACGCACCGTCTGTGTTGTTTTTCCGACAACAGCAGCTGCAGATTGTTACATCCTGGTGTTGTCCTCTACAGTAAAACACAGTCACACTTTACACCGTTCAGCGTTAGCTGTCAGCATTGTAACCGTGTTTAATCCAGCTAGTAGCTAGCGGTAGGCTAACGTTAGCTGCTGTCGAGTATAGTGTTAACTAGCTAGCGGTAGGCTAACGTTAGCTGCTGTCGAGTATAGTGTTAACTAGCGTCACATGCAGCGGTGTTTGTGTTATAAGCACAGACATATCAGTGGCACCAGATTTCGGTAGCCAGGGTTGGCAGGAAGAAGATTTTTTACAAGTAAATGTTCCAGTTAATGATCCAGGCAGCACATTCTCGTCTCCCTCCTTCATTTTACAGTCCAATGGTGGCTAGAACAGCTCCGGGTCAAACCTCAATATGGAATGGATTAATCTGCGTTATTTTTTTTAACCTTAAAAACCTGTATTATTATCCATTATAAATAGGGCTGTCAAAATAACCCAGCCCTATTTATAATAGATAATAATACAGGTTTTTGAGCCGAGTTGGGGTTGTGCTAATTCTATGGGATACCTTTTGGTACATGGGTAACCTATACACTACTCACCTGTGGAAACAGGGGCCTCTCATCACGTTTGAACTTCAGGCAGTCAATGATAAGCCTTTTCATTGACTTGGGCGAGGTACTAGACAGCTTACTGAGGTCTGGAGACAAGTAACCACGTCCAACCATAAAGATTATCTGAGAAAAAACAAAGAGGAAAATGTTGCTGAAATCTGAGAGTGCTGTTCATGTAGGGTCCAGGGTGAATAACGTCTACAACTATACCAGACCATTTTTTGTGGTTGAAGCTTCGGTACTTATCAACGGCGAATATTCAAAGTTTACCCCCCCCCCCATGGGTGTGTGGGGGAGTTTGCCGCAGGGTTGAGCGGAGTCGGGAGTGTCACTTAAATGGCCCGCTTGTGTGACATCTTGTGGTGTTCTTTAACCCCCCAATGCAGCACAACTAGACTTTTTATTTCACAATTATAGTTTTTTTCGGATCGTTTATAGATCTCAACATTTCCGACCGCACTTGTAGGCAGCTTCATTTCACGGAGAAAGACGGAAAGAAAAGAGACAGGAGGGACTGTGCTGTTTTGTTGCAGGAAACACTGCTCTGTTGTTACACAAACTCCTGGGCAGTTCAGTGCTTGTATTTCATTTTTTACCTTCAAATTGTTTAAAAATTGAATCTTTGGCAACTTTTTGTCGCAGGCATTTAAAATAAATGGAAAGAACTGTTTTTGCCAGACTGTCTGACGACTGACACAGTGTGTGTGAATGCATGCTCAGCCAGCGTCTCACTAGAGCAGTGGCATTATGCCCGGCTGCACTCTCTTTACCTTTATCAAATCAAATATTTTATTTAGCAATACTGTATAGATTTTCAAAAACGCAATATCGATTTTTTTTTTTTTTGCTTACGTGCAATAATATTCATGTAAGACAGTAGTTGACGTTTATGTTGTGTTTAAACCCCCTACCGCTAGATGGCTATGCTGAGACACACTACTAGTGTCCTTGCCTAACAGTACCTAACAGTGCCTAAGAGAGAAGACACACCAGCCCGATAATCGGCCGTCGGACCGTCTGGCGAGGTCGGTGACTTGAGTCTGTTCGGTGTGTCCCGTGCTGTCGGCCGTCCGAGGAGCCGTCGGCCTTCATTTGGGTCGACCCGACATGTTCAGTCAGAGACAGAACAGTCGGGACTCACCTGGAAATGGGGAGCGGATGAGCCGCTCAAAATCTGACGAAAATCTTTTAAACTGACCTTTGTCAATCTGAAATGAAGACAGATTCAGAAACTGCACGCTCGTTTAAAATGTTTTCAGAAACACGTTTCGGTGAACTATTTTAGTCCAATATGAGATCGTATTCTGAACGAGCCGCCATGACAGTCTGGCTGTGAATTTCCGGAGAAAAAAGAACCACGTGACGCGTTCGTCCTATCAGCTGCCGGTTTTCATTTTCTGGGAAATAATCAGACGATTAATGGAAACAATACAGAGCAGCCGCCTGAGTGTCGCCTCAGTGTGTTCTGAGGCATTTTTTGGACCTCGGGACCCGACTGATCAGTCCGACGGTCGGCCCGTCTGGTTGGTGTGTCAGGGCCCTAACAGTGCCTGACTTTTTGCTACAAGCTAACAATGTAGCTATGGCTAAACTTTGGCCTACTTACCTGCATATAAACATTAGCTCACTAAGAACCTGTGAACCACATTTTTTGTGTCATTTTCTGTGTACTGAATTGTTTACCTAAAGTAAACTTCTTTTGACTTTTATGCACATCATGTCTTTTTAAATATTAGTTTTTTTTTAAATTATGCTTAAAAAAAATCCCAATATATCGCCTTACGCACAGTATCGAAATATACTGCAATATATTGAATCGTGACCCATGTATTGTGATACATATTGTATCGCCAGATTCTTGCCAATACACAGCCCTATAGGCTACAGTATAACATACAGACATCTACACACATCACACTGCTCGCTTGTAACTCAACATTTCTCCGTTCTTGGCTGAGATGGATGACATAGCACTGCATAAATTAACCTGCGGTTAGCAGACATTTAGCTAGCGGCTTAATCCTGACAAAACACCACAGTGAATTTCAGCCTGCATGCAACTTTAAAAAAAAAAAAAAAATACTGAAATATTCGACAATTTGCAGATTATCTGTATCAGTGTTTTATTTGACCGATAAAGTTAATTAATTAGGAAGTGCAGTACTGCCACAGCTCTGTCTCTCCCTCTGCTCCGGTTTCACTCACCACTGAGTCACACCTAATGTCCCGCCCACAACACTATCTGATTGGCTAGGTGTTATATGAGTAATAGCTAATCAACACTCATCAACCTCGCTGCTGACATGCAGCAGCCTCGAGCAGAAGCAGCTCAGGCTCTGGTTGAGTTGGACGCGCTAAGCTTCGAAGGTAACCCTACAGTCACATTAGCTACAAAAAACAGAGAAAAAGTGAAGGCTGCCATTCATTTTCAATGGGAGTGGCCGTTTGCCAGCGACAAGTGACGAGCTTGCCGCTGCCACGAGCAAGGTGGGGCCAACATAGACAAGAAGTCTATTTTATGCAAAAGCTGAGTGATGTGACTGCCAATCGGAGTGAAGGCAGCGTGACGTATGTACGTTGGTTGCTCGAGTCGAAGAAAATCATTCAAGATGGCGGAAACGCTTCAGGACATCGTATTTCTGTATATATCTGATATGTTTGGCATTTTATCTCATATATTTTGTTACCCCTATCGAGAAATAAATACTTTTAAATCCAAAAACATCGTTCTTGTGACTTGACAATATCTCTGAAGTGACTTGTAAGACCTCTTGCAGATACTAGGCAATAGCATGCAACTATCGATACAGAAGCGTCACCAGGAGTAGGCTAGGCACGCCCAGGAACGCCCATCAAGCGAGTGTGTGTCGCTGTCTTTTGTAGCTAATGTGAATGTAGGGTAAGGCTGCAGGAATTTCAGAAGTTAAAAAGAATGTATTTTCCCACACTGAAGTGATAAAAACACCCCAATCCTGTGATCCATTTTGTCCAAATAATACATTTTTTTGTGGTGAAAACGTTAGCTTTCTGTGTTTACTAGACCATTAGCATTAAAGGAGTTTCTTTAAATAACATTGGTTCCAGTGCAACAAGGACTTATTTAAGCTTCCACCCTGCTGATGGAACATCATCCGCATCAGACAATAAAGTCGAGTCTCACAGCTAATTTGAACGCCTTAGCAAAGGACCATAAGTTAATTTGCTGGTTCCTTCCTGTTGCCAGATAACTAGGAAAATAAACTCAAAACTTCAGGAAGCTATTTTAGTTTTTATATATTCATTTGTTAACTGTGTGTTAGGTTGAAAGTTTCAGTTTTATTAAATAATTGCTAAAGCATTTAAACACAGTTTTGTAAGTGTTTGTAACATTCCAAAAGTTTAATTTTGACTAAGATTTTCATTTTTACTGTAAGCGCATATCGGTTTCAGATATTGGCTTCATTAACTACTAATAATCGGAATTGGCCCAGAAAAAACAGCACGGTCGACCCCTACAACACAGGCAAACGATGGAACGGAGCTTTCAAACTTCAAACCCTAAAATACTGGGACATGGTGAAATCAATAACAAACAACTTATCACCTTGGATGAACAACCAAAATAAAATTAGCCGAATGACTTACTTAAAGTTTGATTTCCAAAACCTCTTTCAAAAATGTGACATGTGTTGCAGTCTCTGCCAGACACTGATACCACCTGCTGGCTGAAAGTGGATCCACCTAGTAATCAGCATCTTCTCAGTAGGGTATGTAGTGTGCACTAATAAGTGCACAGGCCCAGACAGACTGCCAGCTTCTTTGCTCAAAAGAAAACTCACATTGTCCCAGCTTTGTGGAAGAAGTCAATCATAACACTGGTGCCTAAAAAGCCCTGTGCCACAGTGAATAATGATTTTCGTCCTGTAGCTTTGACCTGTCATTAAATGCTCCGAGACATTTGTAGTGGCCCTGCTCAAGAAGGAAGTGGAGCCAATGTTAGATACATATCAATTTATCTCTAAGCATCTGCGCAAAAATGAAGCTGCCATCCTGAGCATTTCGTACTTTATCTCTAAGCACCATGATAACACAAAAGGATTTGATGGACAGCTGTACCGCATGATTGGAAAGTAAGTGTGTTCTCAACTGGTATAAACACCAGAGAAGGTAAAAGTGCAGGCACTTCATTATGTTTGGCAACATTTTCTGAAAGATGATCAGATACTGTGCTTTAGACTATGTCAGTGTTGTGTAAACTCAAAGAGCAGTAGTGTCCTGTTACCTGGTCTCTGTTGTTGATAATGGAGTAAGGCAGGGTCCCTGACATCAGCTCATACAGCACTACTCCGTAGCCGTATACGTCAGACTGGAACGTATATGGGTTGCTGTCCTGCATTCGGATTACCTCAGGAGCCTCAGTAAAAAATAGGAAAAAGACACACTAAGCACGTAATTTGTGAAATGACCTGCAAAAATGTAATTATAACTTAAGATTAATTTAGCTGTTAATTAGGCTGTTATATCTTAAATATTACAAATATAACTATGCTAACAGTACTCGCTTTCACATTTCCCTGAAAATGTATGCAGTAAAGTGTATCACAATCCAATTAGATCACCAAATGTACATAGAGAACTGGCTTTACGTTATATCATATGATTATTGAGTTACTGTGATGTTTTTGTCTATTATTATGCCATCACAGGATGACATAATGTGTGGTACATTGTGTAGGGCCATAACAGAAAGTAAATAGCCCAAAACAAACAGGTTCTTGTGATATAAAATGGCTATCATTATATTCAGTCCCTGTTAATGTGAAAATGTAACTGAGCCAATTAAATCGTATGCTACATCTAACACCTTTAAAAAATAATTTGATGTAAAAGTTATTATTTTTTAAGATTATTTTTTGGGCTTTTCTGCATTTATTCGATATGACAGCTAGGTAAGAAAGGGGAGAGAGGGGGGGAAGACATGCAGGAAATCGTCACAAGTCGATTCAAACCCTGGACCTCTGCTTCAAGGCATAAACCTCTCAGTATACACGCGCCTGCTCTACCCACTAAGCCAACCCGGCCACATTAGATGTAAAAGTTTGATTGAATATTCGTAGAACAAGACAAAGAGCAGCCTTACTAATACTGAAGTTGCTCTATCCAAATAAAATAAGTTAAATATTTAACACAATTTCGGTGGCCAAGTATGGCTGGCTGATGAAGGAAGCTATATTCTGTTATGAGAGAACTTAAAAAAAGGCGTGGTCCTTTAAACAGGTAAACAGCTGCAGAATATTTAGTGAGTCTGGCTAATCTGGTATAAGCTTTCTGTTAACATTTAAGTTGAGTTCAACGTTTTGTACTCTAAATGATTGGTTGTCTAAGGATATAGAAAATGTATTCTTTGATGTCCATAGTTTTGTAATTACTACAGTCTATTCATTGGATGTCTCTTTATTAAATCAAAGTAATCATATACAGTAAAAGAGAGGCTTACCATCCACAGAATGGATCCACTGGGCTGTTCTACCTGTTGAGAGCCGCTCCACCGAGACTTCACTGTGGCCAAGCCAAAGTCACCAATCTTAACAGTCCAGCCCTCATGGAGAAAAATATCTAGCAGCAGAGCTCAGGAAATGTTACAAACATCTGGCGTACACGTTCATGGTATTAGTTACCACAAAAACCTCTAACAAACAGGAAATTATAAACGTGTAAACTACACATAGAACACAATGGAAGTGATTTTTACCTCCCAAAAAGGCAGTCAGCATCAATTTTATCAACAAAACCTCAACAGATTTTACATGTTGATTTCACATTCAAAAAGGTCATGGTTGCCTGTTCTGTATGTTTAGGATCACTGTCCTGCTGCAATGCAACATGTTTTATACTGTTCACCCACACGGATGCTAACAGCCTCCAACACTCTTAGAGCTGCATTCAAATCACTGCTTCATTTCAAAGCATTTGTGGTTAAACCTTTGCTGGCTACAGAACATGTTGTTCAAATTCGACATTGTGGTTATTGGTTGAGTCTACAATGATATAAGCACACAAACTTAGATAGCTACATTGTTAAAAGATACCATTGGACTATTAAAGGATACTGTTTGATTTCAGATCTCGATGAATTATGTTCTTCGCATGAAGATAACTGAAAAGAAAAAAAATCTAAATCACTGATTTCATCTATGTAAGGGGAGAGAAAGAGCACCAAATTTAGACAAGACTTGACTCCTGCACAATATTATCTTTCTCAGAGACTCTCCTACAGTCTTTACCCTTACCATTACTGCAAGAGTGCCTCCTGCACTTTGTCTGGTATTATCAAATCACACTTTTCACTTCATAGCTGAAACAAGTTAAACAACATTTGCAGTGAGTAAGTGGTAATAATGAAATGGAATCTAGCAGTTAAGTCTTACTCCATGCCCTGTGCGGTTTGTCTGGCCACATCAATACGACGCATAGTGTCAAACTTGGTTTCTGTGACATGCAGATGGCGGTACAGGCTGCTGCCTTCACACCACTGTGTGATGATGGCAAAGTTGGGCTTAGTCATATAGCCCATGAACAGCAGGATGTTGACGTGGCGGGTCTTCCTGCAGAGAACAGAAATAAGAGTCAGAAATGCAATTGTCTCATCTAATTCCATTGTCTCATCCATGGTCAGATGAAGGTTAAGGTAAAGTAATTCAATCTTTAGAAAATGTAAATGCACAAACAAAATGAACCGGTGTTGGTCAAAGTGGTAGCCTTAGAGTTATTATAATGTCCCACTAAATTGGTTAAAAGCCTATTTCTTTGGTTGGGCCACAGCAAAGCGGGGCCAGACCTATAAACTCGAAGTCTATCCCTGAGTGAGTGAGCGATGAGTTCTTTCAAATTGAATAGACTCAAACAGTTTGCCGGTACATGCCGCAAAACGTTAGGAGGACAAAGTGGAAATAAGACACTGACGATTTTGCAAAAACAGACTGTACTTTAGCTTGATAGACAATGTGGCCACATTTTGTTCTCAAATTTTTGGTAATTTCACTGAGACTGCATAAGTCGCCATGTTGGGGATTCACTTTGGAACTGCCCAAGAGCATTGTTGGTCACCAATGAAGTGTGTGAAAATATATGCAAAGTAACATTCTCTGTAGAACCAGGAGTTAACAGCCACAGCTCAGAATACATGATTCATGACTAGTTGCAGCCTTACAGTGAACGTAGGCTGCAGTCTAACTCAAAGCAGACAATGGTGGTGGGAATTATGCTCTATTAGTCCATATGCCCACTGAACAATT
>NC_050174.1:26669561-26709561 GCF_008315115.2 Sander lucioperca
TCTGCGTGTGGGTATCTGTCTGTCTGCAGTTAATCTCTAGGCTCTTGTGGTTGTAATGATTCAAAATTTTTGAAAAAAACTATTTAATTGACTGCAACATTTACAAAGGCATTCAGTGTTGGTACCTTGATTGCTGTTGGCAAGCACATTGCCCTGTCATGTTGACCAAGACGTCATGCCCAGTGTATCGCCACCATAAAGTGAGGAGTTAACTGACAAAAGGCATTTCAGCAGCTGGCAGACATTGAATGTTTTAAATGACCACCACAACCACAAGAGTCCTTGAGCATACAGTCATAAATGTGCACAAAAAACATTAAGGTTTATGGGTCCAGTAGACAGATGGACAGACCGAATGCATGATCCTGGCGTATAACAGTAGCCCACTGACATTAAAGCTATAGGCACATTACCAATAGGGATGCGCCAATCTGATACCGATATCAGGACAATACTGACTCAAACAGCTGGATTGGGTATCGGTGACAATGGTGCCGATCTACATAATTCAATGTTTACATCTGATTAAACGTACCAGACTGCATTGTGTTGAGTATCTTGAGTACAGCACCTTTCAGTACATTTTTGCTAGTAAGTACTTACTTGAGTACAATATTCTAATACTCTTTACAATATCTGAACTAATTACTTTTTTTCAGTAACTAACAACACTGTTGACCTTACACAGTCCAGCCATAAACTAGGTTTCGACCTAGTCTTGTTTAAACAGATTTTTACTGATAAAAGGTTTCGTCAGTGAAGGCTTATGGATGAATAGTGTGGATACATTTTCCCTGTTAGAAAACAAAATGCTGAAGTTATCAGTGCCCTTTCTCAAATAAGAAAGACTTATGTAAAATGCAGAAACCACTTCTTACCGTAAGACCTGCATTTCATTTTTGAAGGCCTGCAACTGTTCAGGCGTTGGCTCAGTGACTTTAAGGATCTTGATTGCCACGTCTCCGTGCCATTTGCCCTTGAAGACTGTTCCAAAGGAGCCAGCACCTATTCTCTTCTGAATGGTGACTTCTCGAGAGTGGACCTCCCAGTAGTAACTTGAGTCTCTGTAGCCCCCTCGGTGCTGAAATATCACATAGATTGAGTGTTTTGAACTGCTAACTTACACTCTGAATAAATCCCTTCACTTGAGATTTTTTCACAACCAATTTGTTTACACATTGATTTAGCTGACGCTTCTATCCAAAGCGACTTACAATTGCTATATATGTCAGAGGCTGCACGTCTCTGGAGCTACTAGGGGTTAAGTGTCTTGCTCAGGGACACATTGGTTGATGTATCACAGTGGGAGTCAAACCCAGATCTCCCACACTAAAGGCATGTGTCATATCCACTGCGCCATCCTCACCAATTTGTGAACAGACCTTCAAGGGTTTTGCAGTCACTACTAACTCTTTATGCACCTGTCTGAAGATAACCAGTGACCTGAGAATGAGGTCATAGACTACGTACCACTTTCTTTTTGTCATCGGACGAGGAGGGCTTGCGCTCCTTGTGCTCTGAGGGAGACTTGGGTGGTCTCCTCCCGGGAGAGCCCAGAGTAGTGGGCGGGCTGGTGGAGGGCTTTGGTGAGGGCTCAGGACCTACAGGAATGAGAAGGCAGGACAAGAGAGTACTTTAAAAAGGAGAATTATTCTACGTGTAAAATTAAAAATGAATACAAATTCTGAAACGAGAAGGAAAAAAAAAAAAGAAACAAATCACGTACCCATTGGGTTGCTGAACTTTAGTGCTTCCTAAAAAGGACAAACAAGGACAATTAAAAAAGGAGGAGAGACCCAACATTATAAATTCACAATTGATAATTTAATACACAGGTAAGTAAAAGGGGTCAGTGGTTTTCCTACTTTATAAGTACCGAAATTTTCAAGCCGTATAACTAGGTGTACGACTTTGTGGTGATTTATTGAAAAGTGTATCAAAAAGGCTAATCAGCAGTAAAAAGCTGGTCATGGATGTTTCTGATGCACTATACGTTAACACTGTTTGCCTATTCATTTGTTATACATTGAACAGGTACATACAGTAGATACAATCAGATCCTCGTAGCAATAACAACCAATTAAAACATGGGCCAACACCGACCTCTATAATGCTGGTACCAGCAGGGCCCACTGTGCTGACCATATGGACATTGGGAGTGGAGGTGGAGCGATGTCTCTGTAGAGACTGGCCATCTCCACCCGGCATGGGGAAACGGAAGGCAGAGGTCGGGGACAGGAGGTCCATCCTGAGTGATCAATTGAAATAGTCACCATTTATATTTACATATCAGTTTCACAGACTAAAGATGGTTTCACACCGCCGTGCGGCAACCGCCTTGACATCCACCTTGACATCCACCTTGACAACCACCTAACTGCAGGAGCGTTTTTAAAAGTGGTTCTTGCCGCCCAGCGGTTAAAGTCAGAAGTTCTGCAAGGTAAACTCTGGGTGGCAGAGCAGAATCGGTGCGCGTTCATGTTGACGGCAACCGCTTCATACCCATACTGTTGGATCAAAACCGCTTCCCCTCTGCCGCCTTCCCCTCACTGAAATGACTGGAGGCGGCGAGTTACCGTGCGGAAGTGTGAAAGACTATTAAGACTATACTGTCCTTTAAATATAATTTGTGAAGTATAGGAGCTTACCCAGCAGGCTCTGGGGTTAAGGCTAGATTGCTCTGTGATGGGGAATTTTCTGGCAAAAGTATCCTTGGGTACTCATCTGTGCAGGGATTAGGATCACACCTGGACAAAACATAGAAGGGATAGGACAATACCAAAGAGACATAATCAAACAAGGTGTCAGACAAAGGAACACTCATTTAAGGACTTAAAGTTGGAGAGGCTTTGGTTATTACATATCTATATGCAACCCACCAAGATTAATCCCTACCGGCAACCTGTTTATATTTTTAGGATCCATACAGTTAACCTTATTGTCCTCAGAATAAATAAACTTTTATCTCATCTTATCTGTTATTTGTGAACTATGCTTTCTTTACCTTTTCTGCCTTTAAAATAAAACCAAATAACCAAAACAGAAAAAAATAAGATCTGATGAGCACACCAACTTAGCAATTCAGTGGTTGGTGTTTATTTCTTTCACCAAAAATATGACAAAATACATTCAACACACTTTTTTTTTTTTTTACGCCATTATGTTCATCTGTGGATCCTTGTCATTGGATAATGGCCGCACGTTTCTCTTGGTTTATCATCCAAACTCTTATTATTGGAGCACAGACAGCACCAACAATGTTTTATCTTTGCAGAGTGCATAGTTGTATTGTCTTTATTCTTTGTCTGGTCCTAAACTTTCCGCTGGGGAAGTGCAATGTGGTGTAAAGCTCCTGAAAAAGCTTGTATGTGGACTTTGAGTTGCGTTTTTTTCTCCATCTTTTTAATCAGTTAATTCATTTTCATCAGATAAATGTCAAGAAAAACTGAAAGCCCGGTAGTGGCAGTGGCAAACTGGAAAATAACTCTCTTATGTTGGCATCATAAAAGCACATGGGGCCCATATACAAGTACAGCAACTAATAAAATGAACAGAATCACTGCATGATAACACTTCTTCAACTTACCGTTTGCTCACTGTATCCATGTCCACACACACAGTAGGGACTTTGCTACTGCAGTGCTGGTGAAATTTGTAGCCGCATGTCTGACATCTGAAGCCATTAAAAAGAAACTTGTGGCAAAAATCACAGTAAGCCAGCTTGAAGAAGGTTTTCCGTACCTGCACAGATAAAGAGATCACAACATTCACTTTTACACCAGCAATGTTTAACAAACAGAAATATCAGGTGGAATGCCAATCAAGCCAGTTCCCAATAGATTGGATTCTGTAACTATAAAATGGTATTTCAGAGAAGCCATAAACATGTAATGGTGTTTGCCAGCTACTTACAAAGTTGTGCATGGTGAGGGGAATATCATCCAGGACCTCGACTAAAAGCTCCTCTCCAACCAGCGGAGTGATGTCTGTGTCCCAATCCGTCAGTCTCTTACGACTGGAGAGGAAAATACATAAAAAAGTGAATAACTAATGAAAAAAAAAGTGTTTATATATTATCAGTTTTGCTGACAGCCTTGGGGGTGTGGGGGTGTGATCAGCACGTTCAGACCACCAAAAGTTATCGGCGCAGGGTTGTGCGGCGGTGATTGTCACTTAAATGGCTTATTTGTGTGACGTCCTGTTGTAATTTTAATGTTGCACAAGTAGACTTTATATTTCACAATTATTTTGTTGTATATTGTTTTAAAACTTTCTTGTGGCAGAGAGAGAGGCAGTGATGTTTCCCCGTTTACTGTACAGGACTCTCCCAAAATTGAAAATCGAATACCTACACAACAAAGAATATCTAGCCCCACTATTTACACCATTTTAGTGTTTCTCACGATGAAATGGTGTTTAACTTCAGATTCTTTGTGATGTGAGGAAACAATATGATTATTTATTCTATTGTGAAATGTAGTTTAAACACATGATGTAGTGATTTGAGAAACACGAGCAGTCAGAATATCAGACAAGTTGTAAAAATGCAAACAGTTTGTTCAGATGATCTAAACCACTTTACTTGTAGGTAAAACTGAATTTGAGTGCAACTGAAAATTTGTGAATAATCCCTCATTGCACAAGAAAACAGTGTGCACACAACTACGTTAAGAAAAGTAGGTCAAAGTTGAATTAGGAATCCGATCTGTAAACTGTGTTGGACAGTTGGGGTGACACTTCTACTGTTCGCCTATGTTTGCGCTTCATATAAGTATGATCAACCTGGGGATAGTGTCTGATTATCTGACTGCTGGCATTTGTTGATCTGATTGGTAGATAAATGTTACCACATTTACCTGGTGAATACAATGTTATTATTGATATGACTGATGGTCAAAACTATGACAATTAGATCCAAGAATTTCCCTTTTAAGTTAAGTGGCGGAGTATGGACTCAAGTGTAGACGTGATAAAAACTTTCTCTGATCATGAAGCCAAATAACTGTACAATTCTCTGGTTTATGACGTGTATGAACTAGCCTGGTCCTACCAGACTCTGGTCCATTTCATTTGTCCATTTCAGAGTCTGGCCTCTCTCCGTTGACAAGTGTTAACTTCCTTGAAGGCGGGTACTCTGTTGAAGTTTAAAACTATTGGATCTGCCCAGAGTCGTGGTTATCTGCCATAACCAATCGCTAACGTTTGATCGTGACGTCGGCTTAGCACCACTAGCGTTAGCCTTAGCCAACTCCTTCACCACTAACGGAGCGAGCTGGAAAATCAAACTTTTCCCGAACCCCGTAGGGAGGAGGACCACAACATCATGGCCACCAACACAACTCAGCAAAGATTGTTCTTCCTCGGCTTTAACTTCTGGATATTTGGCAGTGTTGCCACAACTGACCAAATGGCTTTGCTCGTATCTTTCTCCGCCACCATCACTCAATCTAGCGCACAACCTCAACGTCATCGTTCTCAGCCACTCCCTTGTTCGCTGATTGGACAGCCAAATCTGTGGCCGGAGAAAACCCAAGACTATACCGCAAACCCAGACAGAGTACTGAAGGAAAATGAAAATTGAGCGGAAGTACGTAGGAGGGCAGAGCCAGGCTATGTATGAACTACACCGCAGACTGAAGTCACTTAACAACGCAGGTTGAATGTGCATCGGCAGGTCTGCTTTATATAGCCTACGTCTGGTGTATGACATTTCTGTATCCTAATTGCACTGTATTTTTATAAACTAAACTTTTATAAACGCCCATCTCCAGGCACCGCCTCTTCTCCTTGCAGTTCTCGTACTTATAGAACTGAACATTTGATAGGATGAACTTTTGTAAACACCTCTGAGTGCAGGATGCAATAAACAATTGAAACTGTTTTACAGAAGGAGAAAAGACAGGGATTTTGATGGAAAAATAACTGATTTTGAGACATATTTGCCATACAACAAGGGATAGATGAACAATTGACAGAAGGACACAGGATTAAAACTAAGAAAATTATTTTTTCATTTCACTGGTTCCTTAAAATTTATAGCATAAAAGGGAGGGATGTTATTAATTAACTGATTAACCAATAACCAACAATACGAATTTTGACGGGTTAACACTATCATTTAAAAACATAATAAATTGTTTTAATTAAAAAAGGAAAAAAAAAAAAAACACAAAAATGAGTTTGCTCATTGTCTGCATTCAGTCTTAATATTTCACAAATATATCAACAAACCAGATCTACACTGTACACTGTAGATCTGAGACTTATGCCTATTGTTTTCCATTGCCTCTTGATTTTTTATGTTGGCGTTGAGGAATGCAACCCATTATCCCTATATGGTGTGGGAGGACATTCAGCGGACAATACTGCAATCTTACCCTTCTAGAAGGCGAAATACAGCACAGCAGTCTTGGCTCAGGCCTCTCACTTTGAGCGCTTTATCCAGACTCTCGTACACAGTCTGCCCTTGGCGAACATTCACCTGAGAACAGGAAACTGTGGTGAACAAATGTGACTTTGAAATGACATTCATTGGACAGGAATACACAGGTAATAGTGGAAGTATTAATAAGCAGAAATGACCGCTGCACATTGAGTTAATGTTGACATACAGATTATCCATGTTGTGACAGAACTTCCAGCAGACTAGAACTTCAATCCAGTGTTGAGATCACTTTTCCCCCAAACAATACTGCTACATTCTTGTTCTGACCACAACAAAGCTCTCTTAGACAACACTGTGGGATGTCAGTCAACCACAGCTGCTGGTTCCATGGTGATATTACCGCACAAGATGTGACAATTAGATGTGCACTTCTAACATAGTAATACAAAACAGATATGGTACAAAGTGCTGTATGTCTGTTCATTGTATATACAAAAAAAACAAGCAGGAAAAATAGAAGAGCTCAGCCAAATGTTGCAGACAATCTATTTTTTCAACAATGGGTTGCCTGCAATATTACAGCAAATGTTGCAAAACAATGAATTCTATTTTTCCTTAAAGCATAAAAAGTGGACACATGCAGGCCTTGCTGAGCTCGGACACATGGCTACTGCTTTACAGTAGAGAGATATGGATAACACACAACTCCACGCAATTTTAACTACAATGCACAATCATTATCAATAACGTCACAATATAGCACATGACAGGACAATTTAACAACTATTTTTTTTAGAATATGAACAAGACATCTATGTCTGATAGGAATGAGTCAAACATTGGTGGCAGGCACCATCTGCAAAACCTGACACCAACTGTCAACTAGCACTCATTAACATGCTCTGAAAGATGTCACATTTTGTGTGAGTTATTACACTTACAAACCAACAGTGCTTGCATCATTATTTTTTCAAAGATGGTAACAGTCAGATATCACTTGTAATTTAGTTACAGCGGACTCATATTTATGTAAAAATGTGTTTTCTGCTGCATCATTATTAATGAGCGGAATAAAGCCAATCATCTCACCACTGTCCTCTGTTTGTTGGGGAGGTAGACTCGGATAGTGCCCCCACCTCGGGGTACATCCTCCGGACTAGTGTCCCCCGAGGAGGAGTAGGAGGAGGTGGAGGACATGATGAGAGGCAAGAGGAGCTGGGGCACAGAGCACTTAGACACCACAACCTCAGGAGAGCTTCATGCACAGTGGGATCCACAAGAGTTAGCCCTTTACTCAGAGCCTGCAACAACATGGATATATTTCAGTTTGGACACAATATACCTCCTGTGTAAATAAAGTGGATCTGATTGAGGTCTGATTGTTCTAGATATCATAACGATACCATGGGCTGAGGGTGTAGATGCCTTGGCTAAGTATTCAACTTCAAACATACTTTACAAGGCCTATTTCAAAACCCCTTAAAACTGTACAATGACTGCAAAAACATCACAAAAAGACATACAGCTAAACATGCACATGCAAACAAGCAATACTGTACAAATCTAATGTTATCCATATAAAAAGGGCATGAATCAGGACAAACAATTACAGTGGTTATCCTCATTAATATTACCACTGTATTAATATAAATAATATGCAAATGCAAAAATACACATAAAAACAAGTTATGATGAAAAATTAGAGCACTCAGACGATTACTGGCCGATTTTTGTTTCTTGTGACTAAAGCAAAATTACATTAGATGAGTATGGGGTAGAGGGAGGGGGTGAGGAGATAATGCATCTCTTCTCTCTGTAAGAAGGTGATGACAAACACTACTCAAAATGCTGACAGCTCAACAGGAGACACTAACGCGAGTCTACCGGACACTTTAAGATAGTGACTTCAAAACGTTGGTAGATGTAAATAAAACCATTTTCGAATTATGTCTGGTGATACAAGAGAGAAAGTTAACGTTACCCGGTCTTTACGTCAACGCTACGCCTATGTAACTTAGCAGCACACACAAACAACAACGATGTTTACAGAACAAATAGTAACTTCCCCTAAATGACATTACCACGCATGTGACAGGCCAAACTTTAGATTAAAAATTAAAGGAAGCGCTGACAGTCAAAATTGCAAACTTGCTAACTTCTCGCACGCTAATGCTAGCTAAAGTTAGCCATTTAGCTTAGCATGGGATTTGCCTGCGATGTTTTGGGAGGCCAATGTTTCTCTCGGTGCACTAGCTAGTTAAACGATTTAAGCCACCTAGCCGACTACTTGTGAAGGTGGGTTAGTAGGAAGTGGGTAAAAAGTGCCATTTTTGCAATATACGTTAAATGCTAGCGATGCAAAGTTATCAAAGGGTTGGTAAATTCCTCTCAGCTTGACTTGAAACTGTGCGAGCTAGCTGGCTAACGTGTTAAGTGCAGTAGGAGGCGATTATCTGGCTAACTCAGAGGCTAATTTAGCTCAACGTTACTTTTCTGTGTGTCTTTTACGCTAACGTTACTCCTAGCCAGCTAACGTTGGGGGGTTTTACCACCGCGTCAGCTTATTGGCTAGCTATATTACTTCTGGTGTCTTCCCAAAATATACAACAGTGACTTAACGTTATTCAATTGACGTGCGTAAAACGGCACGATACATCTGTTTGTCAGGTAAACAACAAAAACTCCTTCCGTCAAAGTGTTTTGTACAGTTTGGACACAAGTTAAACGCTTACCTGTAGCAGCCATCTTGAATTCTTTCAATCTGAAGTCGGATCTGTCAAGAACTTCGGGGAAAGCGGAAAACCTCCGAAATGCTCCTTGTTCATTGGTTGATTCTCTGGTCTGCTGCGTTAGGAAAAGACTACACACCCACACACCACAGTAGCTAAATGCCCAGTGGGTGGCGGCGATTCACTGTCATGTTTGTTCTACCTTAAAAACTAGCAGTAATTACTGATGCAATATTCTATTAGTATATTGTTATTGAAGTATGACAGAACATAGTGCTGTAAGTTAACAATATAGATTGACATAATGAGTAAAATAATAATAAGGGTAAATCTGACATGTTGGCTAGAATATTAGTTAGAGCACACAGTTATCTTCAGAATCAGAATCAGAAGCAGCTTTATTGGCCAGGTTTGCCTAAACAAACAAGGAATTTGACTCCGGTAATCTTTGCTCTCAAAGTACTTAACATATAAAGAATAAAAACAGAAAGGACAGTAAGAAATATAAAAAAAAATACAGTTAAGTATGCAGTATAACAATACAATAGAATTATTATATAGAAAAAATATACAATAACAATTGAAGAGAGGAAAGGAATAGTGCAATGTAAGTATAGTCTGAGATTTAAGATTTAAATATAAATATAGTGCAAGGCAGTACAGTGCAATGGTAATATATTAATAACAATATTGTAATTGTAAGATTGAAATATACATGAGGTAGATGAGCAGAACAGTGTTGATTGACTTTGTTCAGAAGAGTCCAGGAAAGGTAAGAAATGACTGAATCGATTAGTGAAGCTGGTCCTCTGTATGAGAGATATGAGCTCAATACAGCAAGCTGTAGCCTACAATATAAAAACAGAAAGTAAGTTCAAAGGTTCCAAAGCCTGAATTGACTGCATGCAGGATCCCTGCAGGACTTTTTGTAAGGGCATTATACTTACATTTTGCTGATGAATTCTGGATATTTTAAAAGCAGGACATGAATAGTGGGAATATTGGGTCCGAGCATTTTACACTGTGGCCTTGCTGCTTTACTTCACTAAAGAAGCTGAGTACTCCACCATTGGTAGCTAGTCCCTTTCACTGTAATGTGTCCATATTCCTCAGCTATTCATACTTTAGTGCAGTGATTCTACACACTCCGGTACAGCAGGTGGCGGTATACACATTTAACGTTAGTTCGTTTTGTGTTGCATAGGTGTGTTGTTGTGAGCCGCTTTAAATGAAAGAAGACATATATCCCAGCGTGCACTACTGCTGTTATGTCCGACGTTACCAAACCAAACTAAGCAGACTGTGATGCTGTAAGTGATTTTTTCGGCAGTGAATCAGACACAGATATCAGGCAGATACTGTGTTTCCTTTACCCTCCTCCAGGATGAGCGGCATGCGCACCTTCCTGAGCGCCAGCGGGATGGTCGCGGTAGTGGGGCTCGGCTATGGGATGTGGTCTATCATATCTCCAGGAGAAGAGCAACGGAGAGAGCTCATCAAGGTGATTTAGCTGAATAGCAGTCAGTGTACAGACAAACTATTTAAAAAACTAAACCAAGCTAAGTAGTACTGTATGTTAGTCTAGTCCCAGTATATAAAATCAGTAGTAAAGGGTTAGAAAGGACTGAGGGAAAAGGGAAATAGTTAGTAAAATACATAGCTTACATAAAGTGAAGAAGGATCTTAGGTAATTCTGAATATGGAGACAGTAGTAACGTCAAGGGACTTAGAGACTTTGTATTTCTGAAAGGAAATAAAGCAAACTAGGTGGGCTGACAAGGCAGTAGTTAAATATTAAGATATTATTAATATTAGCCTATATAATATGAATTGCAGTTAATAATGAGAGCCTCCTTGCCACAAAGCCTCCCTTACACTTCAAAGAGGGGACCAATATAAACCAGTGCCTGAATTGGACCGAAAAAGGTGCCAGTAGGCTACCCTAATGCAGCAGCATATTCATACTTATATCTTGCAGGGATGAACCGCAAATAGTCGACTATTCGAAGATTCGATCTAAGGAGCCTGATTCGAATGGTTGTGTCTAAAAATGTGGTTATGAAACAAAAAATCATACCATTTGGGTTATATGGGGGTGCTGAATGTCTGCGTTTGCATAGAATTGTTAGTTTGTTCCCAATAAATAATGACATATAGCCTATTTTAGGATAAATATCAACCTAATACTAATACCGTTAATAACAATAAGAAGTAAGGGTATTCATATGGGGGAAAAATCAAAAGTGCCAGTACTCAGTAGTGGTAAGTACTGGCCCATTACAGGCACTGCTTTAACTGCGGAAGTCTGTCACTAAGTGAGTAAGTGGGTAATGAAGTAGCTTGGTGCCCTACTTTTCATACAGCTGGTGCACAATCTGGCAAGAAGTGATGACGAGCACCAAGGGTGGAGCATAGATCTTAAATGGAGGGGGAAACATTTTCCGTCGAGAAGAGGCATCACCTTAAATATAGCATGGATCTGTCAAAGTGATCAAGTATAGTGTAAGTATATGTAGTGTATTGTGTCATTAATTGTTGACGAGATAACATGCCACAGAGCAAATACACTTTATTCATCAATTTAAGATTGCATTGTTGTTGTATGATTCTTGTTATTTGCAGTACTCTTAGTTTGACTTTTCTTACTATTATTATTGTTATGCAACAAAATACTATATAAATAAACAGTATACTCTATAACACAGTCCTTGTATGTGAAATCCTAAAAAAGCATCAACAAAAAACCAAGAATAAAGCATTCAAATACTGATTAGGACGTTGATTACCATGGCAACTATCGTTTGGTTACAGCTATGTATAAGGGTGCCAGGAAAGAAAATTCGGTACCACTTTACTTGAAGGTATCTACATAAGAGTGACATGACACTGTCATGAACACATGACAGTGTCATGTCACCAGTGTTGGGCAAGTTACTGAAACTTAGTAATTAGTTACAGTTACTAGTTACTTATTTTAAAAGTAATTGAATTACTTTACCAATTACTGTATATCAAAAGTAATTAGTTACTATGGAAAGTCACTTTTAAGTTACTTTTATGTCTGCTTTTTAAATGTAAATATGAACAGTACTGAACAGTCAAGCACAATAAACATAATTTTTAGACCTATTTATTGTAATCAACAGTTGACAGAGGATGCATGTCATCGACAACATACCCAGCAATCAATGTATTCAGCTCTGCCTGGCTTATCGGCTGCACTGCAGTCCGTGTAAAATCTAGCTGTGGTTGTTTACATGGAGTGGTGCCTTCAGCATCCGTAGGGCGGGGGTCTTTACTACTAGCTTTGGTTGTTTACATGGAGTGGTGCCTTCAGCATCCGTAGGGCGGGGGTCTTTACTACTAGCTTTGGTTGTTTACATGGAGTGGTGCCTTCAGCATCCGTAGGGCGGGGGTCTTTACTACTAGCTTTGGTTGTTTACATGGAGTGGTGCCTTCAGCATCTGTAGGGCGGGGGTCTTTACTACTAGCTTTGTCGAAGTGTGTTGCTTCAACAGGTGCTTCATAAGATTTGAATTGCTACTCTTAGATGTGGATAGGTTCTTTACACCTGCACATAATTGACAACACACCACTACATTTTTGTCTTTAATTTCAATGAGCGAAAAGTAATGTCCATACTTCCAGGAGAGAAAGCTCATTCTATCCGCAGTATCTAGCTATCAGTCCGCTGAAAGAAGTCCGAATAATTTATCAGCTGTGGCAAAAAGTGGGGAAACGGACAACAACGCTAATTAGTTAGCTTACATTGCAACATGTTTAACGTTACAGGTCTGCAGCGGCTGTACAAAAAGGAAACAAGATGAATATGGACATAAACGTCAACATAAATATTCCCAAAGGCTGATTCAAGTCCTGATCACCCTGTCTGGGTTGTATTCGCTATGTAACAACCTTTTCAATTGGTGTATCATTGCGCCACCATAAGGTCCTGCGACGTTAGATCAGAAGCAGCTAAAGTAGGCCTATCTCTCTTCTTGTCTGCAGGCGTTCATTTTTCACAAAAGAGAGTAACGCGAGTAACAAACTCATTTCAATTTCAGTAATTGTAATTGCGTTACTTGATTAAAAAAAAGATTTAGTTACATGCTCGTTACCGCTAAAAGTAGTGGAATTACAGTAGCGCGTTACTTTGTAGCGCGTTACTCCCAACACTGCATGTCACACATGAACCCTGCCCCTAACTCTAACCCTAACCCTAACCATAACCATAACCATAACCTGTCATGACAAAATCTGAATGACACTTAATAAAAGAAACGTTATGT
This sequence comes from Sander lucioperca, assembly GCF_008315115.2. Taxonomy (NCBI): domain Eukaryota; kingdom Metazoa; phylum Chordata; class Actinopteri; order Perciformes; family Percidae; genus Sander; species Sander lucioperca. The sequence goes on from NC_050174.1 coordinate 26,682,965, forward strand.
CATAAATGTTTGACTTGTTTATAATGTTTATGACACGTTCATGACGAAAATTCTATAATTTGCTTGCTAGACCATTGTATTTATCAAATACAAAAAAATGAGGTCAACATTTTCTTTTATTTGGTGAAATGTAGTAAATAATGACACTTATCTGCCTTTTGCTTTACTGCCCATCAGAATCTGCCTGAATCGAACCCAAAGAGAATGGAAGAGACGAGGAAGAGGAACGCTCTGGTGATGCAGGCACTCAAGGAGGCGGCTGAAACCGACGAGAATATTGCAAGAGGACCTGCGAGATAGACAGGCTCAGCTCTGTAACCTGTTTGGGAAGTCTCCGTGTATTGAATGCTGCTGGCATGCAGGGCCACAACCTGTTTTAATAAAGATGGACATTTTATTATTCTATAGGGAGATAGTTGTCTAATTTTCACCTCTAATGTCTTCATTGTATGTGAAAACCAATACCATTGGATGTCGAGATTATTTATTAAAACTCTCCAAAGACAACATGTTTTATGGTCATGTTTCTTAGCAGTAATGTAGAGCTGCAACGATGAATCTATTTGTTGTCAAATTAATGTTAAATTAATCACAAACTATTTTGGTAATCGAGTAATTAGTTTGAGTAATTTTTTATGTAAAAAAAAGTTAGAATTCTCTTATTTCCAGCTTCTTAAATGTTAATATTTTCTAGTTTCTTTAATCCTCTATAACAGTAAGCTGAATGTCTGAGTTGTGGACAAAACAAGATATTTGAGTATGTCATCTGGGGCTTTGGAAAACACTGATCAACATTTTTCTGATATTTACATTTTCAAAAATCCTTTGAATATCACATTCCTGGTCAATGAGTGCACCATTATACTGTACCACCAATGGACTCCTCAGTTGTTTTAGGTCTCACTGGTACCTGAAACAACATGTGCCACCATTGTACTGTTTGCCGTCTAAATGTCCAAGGACCTCTTAGCCCGTGAATGTGGTAGGTGGAAAGATTGCATTCTTTTACCTTAAAATCTGGTTCCACCGAGACTTGAACTCAGATCGCTGGATTCAAAGTCCAGAGTGCTAACCATTACACCATGGAACCCAACTGGGAGTTGCTAGGTGGGTTTGGCAGAAAGTTTCTTACATAATTTCACCATGTATGATATAGAAGGCATACATTACATTAAATTACATTACATGTCATTTAGCTGACGCTTTTATCCAAAGCGACTTATAATTAAGTGCGTTCAACCTTGAAGGTGCAAACTCCAGACAACAATAATAATAAATAATACCAATACAATACCAATTGACAAAAAAGGTACAATGAAAAAGCAACCTGTTCTGGCTATCTCAAGTAATTTAGTAGGCTGCGCATTTGCAGAGAATGTGGGAAAAGGCAACTCAAGAATATCTTTTGAAGGACTTGCTACAAACAATGAATAGATAGATAGGATAGGAGTACTGTATACAAACACATGGTACTTTTATATGGGTTGACAATGTAGAGGCTTTCAAAGGGTGCTACTGTGCTAGTAATTATGTATTTTGCATATATGCATGTCTTCTAATATACCAAGAATCAATACATTTTCTTTCCCAACATCATGTTACAGGCAACAGTTCCAGAGAAAAACACTAGCTGTCAGAAGTGGGATTTGAACCCACGCCTCCAGAGGAGACTGCTACTTTAACACAGCACCTTCGACCACTCGGCTATCCTGACTGAATGAAAAGATGTTTTACTAGAAATTTTGATTAATATTATGATATTGTACATCAAATATGTATCGCTATAGTCATCCAGGTCATAGTTATCTATAGGCAAGGGTGCAATTCAAGGGCAACTGAACTTGGTAAAATGTGCTCCGAAGACGTTTTGTCTCTCATCCGAGGAACCCCTGCATTTTTTACTGAATGGTAGGGAAAACTATTATGGCTATTTGACATCTTTGTGGTTGTCAAGATGATCGATACCGCTTTGTTCATTAGTGCTCCCAGCTGTTGTAACGACTGTCATTATGGTTATTGGAAACACCGAAAGCCAAGTCTGATTGACCATCGTTGGCATTCTTAAATGTGACCAAATGTGAGCGTTTAACAATTTTCTGTGAAGAGATGAATTGAAAGCATTTCAAGTAGAGGATAAGTGGTGTCGATGGCCTCCTCCCCTGTTAAGTGACGGTTTCTCTATATGGGTGTATAGGGCTTCCTTGACACCCCTCTCAAACCAGCCATCCTCTCTGTCTGAAACGTGTACCTTGTGGTCTTCAAAAGTGTGTCCTTTATCTTCAGATGTAAGCAAACTGCTGAGTCTTTACCTGAAGAGTTAGCCCTTCTGTGTTTGGTCATACTTTTGTGTAACGATTCTTTCGTTTCAGTAAGTAATAAGTAATAGTACTCTTTAAATGCATTCATCTGTTACTCTACCATAAGGTCTTGGATCAGATTCTATTACCGTTGCACCCAACAACACAGCCCGAATTCAAGGTGTGCATCCATCATGTAACTCAAAGCCATTTCACTCGCTGTCAATACTATCAAATTTGGATCTTTCAAGTGAAGGTCAAGTTAAGACCAAGTGACTCCTCAGTTGTTTTAGGTCTCACTGGTACCTGAAACAACATGCACCCACCTTTGTACCGTTTTGCGGTTTGAATGCCCGAGGACTTTTTACCATGTAATCCTGCTTTAAGCGGGATGTGGTAGATGGAAAGATTGCATTCTTTTACCTTAAAACCGGAAAAAATATGTTAAAATTATTCAATATTAGCCTTAAAAAAATGTGCAAATATTATATTCAACGTTAAACTTTTGGTGAATGAATTTATTACATGGATACATGTTAGGTTAATTGTTTTAAAATGCAATCATCTTTCTTTAGGGGGAATGGGAATTCTTGCTTTGGACTTTTGAAATAAAAGTCCCTGAAAAAAAGTCCTATAAAAAAACCTGTTAAGGCCTATTTATTTATTCAACTATATTGACTAATTTACATATTTATTGCTTAATTTGTTTATTTCAGGATGTGCGCATATTTATTTATGAAATGGTATTAACGTTACATATTAAACCCTCCCTCCAGTCATTACATACTACTGATCTGAGGAAAGTGTGTGTCCATTTGTCATTCAAATAACGTGGTTACTCCATTTTCCAATTTTCAGGTATGAGTTATAACTAAATCATTTTTATTTGTGTAAACGAAGAGGTTTCAGATTTGAGTAGGTTTGGTAGGGGGGGAGGTGAACACATATCGACGGGGGAACGGCCATCGAGACAACACCGGTACGTTACGTACGTTACTTTGTGAAGACGTTTGAATTTTAGGCAGGCAGCCAGTAGCCTACTACTTCCTCGCACCGGAAAATCAGTCAGCTTTCTGTTTCCCGTCAAGAGATCCGCCAAACTACATCAAATCATGTAAGCATTAACAGTTTGACAATAACATGCTAAAACGTGTCTTTGCGAAGAGATTTGGTTTAATAGAAGAGCAAGTCTGGGGTTTACTGCATTTTACCTGTTACAGTGCACTGGCGGCTAATGAAAGTTAATGGCACGCTCTGCCAACGTTAGCCGCCGAGGCTAAACAATCCAAATAGCATCTTACGTTAGCTTGCTAGCTAATGCTCATGCCTGTAGCCATACAAGCACAGTCTTGACAGTGCAACCGATCGTTCAAACGCGGCCTCAATGTGCGCATCACCGTGTATGACAAAGTCTTCAAGCCCTTGGGTGAGGTAACATTAGATGACATGTCATTGCAAGTTGAAACTGTCTTTTGTCAGACGTAGAGAAACGTCTGAACACATTGCCAATGGATATCCTAAAGCTAAGTAACCTGCGCAGCTTCTTTACCCCATAGATAACGGAACTACTGGCATATACCTCTACATAGCTAGGTCGTTTAGCAACACTGTAGAATCCTCAACGACTTCTCTAACCATCTGGATGAAAATATATTTTAACCCTTAGATTCAGCTCGGCTCACAGTTTCTCACTTCTTTATGACGAGTGAAAAATGATTTTTTGAAAGCTAAGGTGCAGTTTTTTTTTCTTCTGTCCCGACAATTAAGTCCGTTACATTTGGGCAAGCACACTAAACTGTTTTGGTAATGTCATCTTACAGTGGACTTTTCTGTCTGACTGTAGTTATAGTGCATTTTAAGTGTAGTGAACTAGGCCTGCACGATTCAGGGAAAAATATGAATCACGATTTTTTTTTATCTTAGAATTGATAATCACGATTCTCTGCCACGATTTTTTATCTCACGAAGTGTAATGTTTATTGCACACATGAACCCTGACAAAACGAAATAAATTGGCAGTACCAAACAGATTTTCTTTGGCACTTATAGCACATTGATCATCACCACAAGCCTGTAAACATAGAGGCTTCAAAGAATACAAAAAATAAAGGACATACTGGCCATTTAGTACAGTAGGCTACCAAACATAGTGACATATAACACATAGAACTAAATATGGCCCTGATACAGGCTCTATCTGAACTCATTGAACATGTCTTTACATCATTAAAACATGTCAGTCAAATGCTTTCAATAAATTAATTGGAGGAAAAAAAAAAAAAAAAATCAGTCATTTAAAAATTAAATCGCGAACAGGGGTGAATCGAGATCGCAGTTTTATAATGATTTATCGTGGGGGCCTATAGTGAACTATTTAGGCTAGTGACTTCTCATTTTCACTGTGCAGACACCTGTCCTTTACTTTAACTGCCAGCTTTCTGTCTCAATTAGTTAATAATGTATTTATAAATATAATAATGAAATAAATGCAACTAATATAATAAGTAATACATTCTTTGATGACAGTCCAATGTTTGTCCTACAGAATATCTTTGTCTGTTAAGACAGAAGCAGCTCCTGTAATATGCCAGTACAGACACAAATGTTAATGTCAAACAGCATGGCACATATGTTATTACCTGCTCTGTTCAAATTACATTTTTTTTTTTTTTTTATTTTCTATCTTATTACAATGCTAACATGCCCAATGTAGAGTTATTGGTCACTGTAATCATTCCTCCCTTCCATATATAGTGCATATGGATAAATTGTCATTGCGCACACTAGCTTTTTGCCATATATTCTGTTTAAACTACACAGAGAGAATAATGTCATTACCCTTTTAGGATAATAAACCTGTCATGCATATGTCACTGTAATGCTTTGTTCTGAAATAGAGGTCTGATATTTGATCCCTGTCTCAGCAAAATGCCCAAATCAAAGGAAGTGCTGTCCTCCACATCTGGAAGTGACTCTGACAGTGAAGTAGAGACCAAGGTTTGTGCTTAATACTAATTTCTGATGTGTTTACTTTATCCATGTACTTTGAATATGTATTGGCCCCATCAAAATGAAGCTCTGAAAGCAGATCCTATTTTGAGATAGACATTGTTGGGCCGCTACAGTTTGGACACTTCAAGCCTAGATGGCATGACACTTTGCAGGTTGAATCACCAGTACAAACGAGGATACATTGATTTAGAAACTGTTTCTTTGCTTTTCTTTTAAAAAAGGTTAATGATACAAGCCTGTGGACATTAACACTGAATAGAGAAGTCAACTATGAGTAGGGATGGGTATATTTAGGAATTTGTTTAAATAAATAATGCAATAAATAAAGTCTTTGCCTTGGCACAGTTAGGCACAAGTGCTTCCTTGAACTGATTTTCTTATTAAAATCATTTTCTCCCAATCTGCTAATACCAACGCTGTAGTAATGCTGTACTATTCCACTTTATCTAATCGAGTTAGCCCTGCACTATAAATCATGTACATTTAAGATCTGTGGAAAGGACAGGGTGAGGGGCAAGCATTTAGAAGAAATATTTTTGTTTTGTTTTTTTAGGCAAAGAGAAAGAAGTCAAATCCACCAGAGAAACCAGCCAAGAAACCAAAGAGTGGCGAGAGTTCCAAGCCAGGTGGCTCATCCAAGGGCAGCGGCAATGGCGATGACAACATGTTCCAGGTGGGTATCACTGGCATGGGTGGGGGGCTTACAACCCCCCCAATAATCAAAACTGGCCAGTGCAACCCATCCCAAAACCTATTATATTTCCTTTACATAAAGACATTTTCACCATAACTTGATGCAGAAAAGGCACAAAATTGTTGCAGAAAAATTCACCAGAATGCAGAAAATGACATGTAGGTCATTGTTGAACCCAAAGTTACGCCCTTGATCACAGGCATACTGTAGTTAAAGATGTTTGGATGGGGAATTGCAATTGCAGCCATTGTGTACTTTTAACAATTATTTTTTTATTCAATAGATCCATTTTAAATGTAGGTGATGGATAGGAGTATGTAAAATTCAAATAAATGAAGTTGAATTACTTAAATAGACTAGAACAGGAATCTTCAACAGGGGGTCCGGGACCCTTAGGGGGTCCTCAGAGTCAATGCAGGGGGGCCACCAAATTATTGTCAATTTTTAAACGTTCTTTCATAAAAATTAAAAATTCTTAACATGAAAACAACATATAATTAGAAAATATAAATCCCCACTGCTTACTGGCCTATAGGTGAGGTTGTCTCTAAGGTAGCCATCCACTGATCCAGTTCATCCTAAAGATTCACTGCAACATGTATGTTTTAAAGTGCCCATATTATGAAAAAATCACTTTTTCTGGGATTTGGGGTGTTATTTTGTGTCTCTGGTGCTTCCACACACATACAAACTTTGAAAAAAATCCATCCATGGTGTTTAGAGTGAGATACGGTTTCTGAATGTGTCCTGCCTTCAGTCTCTGGGTGAGCTGGTCTAAATCGGCACGGCTTGTGACGTCACAAGCCAAAACGAGCAGGCTAACCGCAACCATTAGCTCGTAGCGTTAGCATGCTAACGCTATGGCTAACGCTAGCATGCTACCTCGTTCTCAATAGCAAAGCACTGCTACAACACGCACAAGTTCACCATAATCTACAAAAGAACTACTTCCATGTGCGCCCTCATTTAGAAGTCTCCCAGCTAATCCTGCCTTGTAACTGACCGAAGTTGTAGAAACAGCCTTTCTTTTACTGTCTATGGAGCTAGCTAGCTGACATGATCTACATCTGAGCTACTGGGCATGTGCAGTTCAATCAAAGATAGTACAGAAGAAGAAGAAGAAAAGAGGTCTCACTCTGTAGATAAAAGAGAGACCAGCTGAAAAGAGGATCTGCAGCAGTGAGAGAGAGCGGCGCAGTACAACAAAAATATGGTGTTTTTTGAAAATTAAACCATGTAAACTTATTCTGGTACAACCTTAAAATACAATTATGAACCTGAAAATGAGCATAATATGGCTGCTTTAAAATTAAAACATGATTTATAAAAACCACGCCAGCAATTATAAGGCTATTTTAAAAGTTTAGTATTCTATGCACTAAAAAGGTATGTATAAAGCCTTTAGGATGCCCTACACATTATTGTAGGCCAAGTTTAATATGCAACTTCATTTTTTCCATAATATATGTAGAAGGGGGTCTCTTTCAGTTAAGGGGTCATTGGCTTAAAAAACATTGAAGACCCCTGATCTAGAAGATCAAATTATGTGTTTGTTTGTAATTCACTGTTACACAAGTTTCTCATTTTGTTTAGTATGTCTGCTCTTGATTGTTTACAGTTAATCCAGAAGGCTGCCGCAAGGCTACTCACTAGGTCAAAGTTGCATATAGGTTTCAGTTTAAATTTCTCACTTTTTTGCTCACGTTTCTCAAGCACAGAGCATTGCACAGTCAAGCTCCTACATAGATATCTGTCTGAAGTACTTCACCCATATTCCTCAGCTCACTGTCTAATATGTTAAATATACTATCTGTTCTGGTCTGCTTAAGACCCGTGGGGATCAATCTTTTCAGTCCATAGCACCTAAGCTTTGAAATGCTCTGCCTCTTCCCTTACGGTCTGTTTTTGTGGACTCTTTTAAAAATCAGATAAAGACCTACCTTTTTAGATGTTTGGCTGACTTTTCTGCACTTTTTGTTTTATTATGTAATTTTAATTGTGTATTATGTTCTTTTGTTAACCTTTTTTTAAGCACTTTGAGATTTTATTCGTGAAAAGCGCTTCATAATTACATTTAACTTCATCTTTGAACAGCACAATCTTTAGTCAGGTTATTGTATTTGCAAATAACATTTCAGGTCAATACCTTCAATTATTTTTTCCTTCAGTTTTTGTGAGAACAGAGTTGTTGAGTACTGGTTGGATAATATTGTAAAGGCCTTAAAATGTACTTCTCCCAAAAAATGTTTTGTGCAGAAAAGTGAAGTAGTTTGCTTCTTACAGATTGGAAAGATGAGGTATGTCAGCGTCAGGGACTTCAAAGGCAAAGTCCTGATTGACATCAGAGAGTACTGGATGAACCAAGATGGGGAGATGAAGCCGGGGAAAAAAGGTAATCGCATCTGTAAGCCCTGCATATGCTAGAGATGTTTTTATGATCAGTTTCAGTGATCTACATGCGGTTCATATTTATCTGAAAAAGTACCCCAGGACCTGGAAAGATGTACTACATTTGATGTTTTTACTGGTTTGCTGCTGTGGTGTAGGACGCACTTTGAACCTGTTTTACATTGCTTGTAGGTATCTCCCTGAATCCCGAACAGTGGAACCAACTGAAGGACCAGATTTCAGAAATTGATGACGCCATGAAGAGAATATAAGCATTCCTTTTGATGTGATCTGTTGAACTTATTCCTTAAGTTAGTTGGCTGATCAGTTTTGTAAAAAGCCTGGATTTGTTTTCTAATGGACTTGTTTAGTTTGTAGTTGTATAGACCTAGAGTCGTCTGCATACTCTGGTTTTCAGTGTGAAACTTGTTCTTGAGCTGTTAAAGGAAAGGGATGGGTGGACGAGTATGGGGGTGGGTGGAGCGTATCAATACCGTGATGTTTTTTATTGAATAATAAAAATGAGGCACTAGCTTAATATTGTTGTTCACTGTGTAAGTCCATGGTCACAGTTTGACTATCATGAATTTTAGGACTCAGTTTGATCTGACCTTTGTAATATGTAGCACCCAATATCAGTGCTCTTCATTTCAGAAAGCCGATCCAGTCTGTCATGTTGTACCTGCAGGGGATGTGACCCATGGTGACCCATGGGTTAGGTTTTGAAATTAAATGATACTATCAAACAAATTGTCAATGATATTATTGAAAGCATTGTATTAGACTTGCATTACCTGTAACTAGGGCTGGGCAATAATTCAATATGATAATTTATCATCTTTCAATGGAATTATATCGCGATGAAATCATATCGAGATATTGTGATATACAATTAAGTCTAAGTTGATAATAAGCACATACTGACTCAATTTTCTCAGAAAATCTGTTGTGAAACATTTTGAGGAATTATTGAAGAATTGCAGATTTGTTTTAACATGACACTATTGTTGGTCATGCATGTAAACATAGTATATAGCTGGGAAAAAAAGTTTTCTATAATTTCACTTGAAACTGTTTACCACATTATTGATGATTATTTGACTAAAATGTCATTGTAAAAAATATTTTGTGAAAACACCAATTGTCAACCCTACAATATCGTCGCAATATCAATATTGATGCATTTGGTCAAAAATATATCTGATTTTCTCCATATCGCCCAGCCCTACCACTTGTCAGTCATAAAGAATAGGAGGCTTGTGTGTAAGGCCAAAAGTTCTAGGCCTATATATAGTGTTTCTCAAACTTTTTCAGACCAAGGACCACTTACCCAATAAAAAAACCAACTCACGGACCACAGAACTGCCAAATTATCCCCCAAAACAATAGACCTCCTACCTCAACAGTATAAATAAAATGACAGTTCTACAAATAGCTTACTCACTTATTGTCTCTGTTGCCAAGAATGGTGCTGCTTAGGCTGAGACATCAGTCAAGCAATGTCTGTCAGAAGCCATCGTTCCATCTTGTCAGCCAATACCCGTAAACTTTATTCCTCCGTATATCCTTCGAATGTCACACTGATGATCATTTGTGACATAAATCGGAGGCGTTCTTGCAAAACGGCCGGCATTATTGTTGAAGTTAAACAACGCAGCAGAACAGCCAATTTAAATAATATGTTTGCATTTACACAATATTGGAAACAACATATCTATGCACCTCACTAGGCTTTGGAGTTTCTGGCAGACAGTTTGAGAAACAGAATTTTAAATAAAAACATTATTTTACTAAATCTACTCATGGACCACCAGGGGTCACTCACTTAATACTCACCACAATAACACCATAGGCCAGGCCTATGTATAAGTCTGAAGTATTTATTTTTATATAAACAAACAATGAATGTATCTACTAAAAAGTATTGGGTAACACTTTACTTGAAGGTATGACACTGTCATGAACACATGAACCCTAACTCTAATTCTAACCATAACCATAACCATAACCATAACTTGTCATGACAAAAACTGAGTGACACTCACTATCATAAACGTTTATGACTTGTTTATAATGTTTATGACACATTCATGACAGTGTCATGTCACTCTTATGTAGATACCTTCAAGTAACGTGTAACCAAGTATTGTGTGTGTACTAAGCCTGATATCTTCTTCTCTGTGCCATAGAGCTCCACATCAATGAGCCACACTGTTGCACTGGATGACATGTTCCTTTATAACCATGAAAACACACACACACTGTAGATTATTTTTTACTTTATTCAGTACACTGTCCATAAACATGGCTCAGGAAAGCTGGACTTATTGCAAAAAGCCTGGCTAACAGAACCAGGTTAATTGTTCAGCAGGTCCAACTTTAAATGTAGGTGATAGATATAAGTATGCAAAATGTAAAATGTATGATGTTTAATTACTTAAATAGACTAGAAGATAAAATTATGTTTTAATTTGGTTGTAATTCACAGGTACACAAGTTTCTCATTGTGTATGTATGTCTGCGAGAGAGTCTTGTGAGTAAACTGGTGTACTGAGTGAGATGTAATCAAGATCTGGATAAATGCAAAACATACGCCACCAATTGGCCAGCTGCCACCAATTCCTCTTCAGGAGATCTTCGAGGAGACACGGGGGCGATTCCAGGATTTTTAAAGCAGAGTGGCACGGGGGGGGCAATAATGACAACACGTAATTTAGCTAAATAAAACATCATTATTAATTTCACTTGTTTTTATTTTCAACAAATTGTGTATCCAAATACAATCCACATTTTCTCTGGCTCTTAAGGTAAAAATGTGGATAGTCATTATTGAAACATTAATTGGTCATGTGACAAGGACTGGGAAGATTTTTTTTCACAAAACCGTATAAAAATAAACTTGCCTCAAACTTCAACAAAGAAAACCTTGCTGTATAGCCTGGAAAAACCCTGACCAACTTCCGGCCCATTCAAGCCCATTTCCAATTTTTCCAAATCGAGGCACCGATCACAACCGTTGAGGCGGGCTTTACACGATGACAATAGCGCAGCAAGCAGCTTTTTGTTTACATTCAACATGACGACTACCGAACATTGACATATATAAAAGCTACCGAAGCGCAGCAACCCGTTGATGCCACTGTCGCTGCTACGTCACCCAGATTGTTGATCTGATTGGTTGAAGGACTATCCAATTGCGCCCAGAGGCATTTGAGTGGCGTCCGTTGGTGACGCCCCTTTGGAAATGGGCTGTGAATGAAGCTTCCCCAGACCCCCTCTCAGTTACAACTGAGAAGGGTCTGGTGTCAACCAGGCTACTTGCTGTACACAGTTTTCAGATAAGAGGAAACTGAACAGAAATAAAGTGAAAAAATTCAAGTTATTTCTTACAGCAACAAGTGCTCTACAGCGACTACACAATGTGTGTTTAAAGTAGATATCTGTTTACCAAATGGAAAGGCAGCGATTGGCAGAAGGGGCAGCAAAGTGACACTACTCTGATCCAATAATACATAAGTTATTGATTACAGCATGATTTAATGGGAAATGTGCAATCTGGGTAGACTTAAGTGCAATATAAGGGGGAGGATGTGCAGTGGGTTCTCTTTCTTCTGTGAGTGTGGGGGAAGGTGGGGGGGTCTTGTGTGAGGTTTATCAAATGTTTATTGAAGGCATTTGGATGAGATAATGTATGCTTATGTTTTATGCATATTTACTGTATGTTTATTGTGTGTTTATGTGCAATGCGCCGCCATTTTTGTTCTCACAACTGCCCAAGACGGATTTCTTCTAATAAAGGGTTATCTTATCTTAGACAAGACGTGGTATCCTCTCATTTGTAAGTGCCATGATCATTTAGGATTTTTGTCACCTGTCATCCTTTCAGCAACAATGATCCTGCAGGATCTATGTGGCAGGAAAGTCTCCTGGGATGAGGATATCTCTTCTGAACCTACTCCAAGATCATCACTGTGGCTTTCTGACCTCATAAGGCGTCATGGCTTCACAGTAGATAGATGTCTGAAACCGGTTGGATTTGGAACAATCACATCTGCACAGCTGCATCACTTCGCGGATGCGAGTGAAAAAGGTTATAAAGTTGTTATACCTTCGCGTAATGAATAAAAGGGGAGTAGTCTATATCCACGACGTACTTCCAGGATTGCGCTGTTGCTGCTGGAAATTCCGCCGGATGTTCCTCTTTTCAGCCAGATTTCTGTCCCCTTCCTCTTCCTTTGTGTTGGTGTTCTAACCTCTGGTGGATTTGTGAGGACTATGGTTAACTGCTCCTCAGATCTCTGCAGGGTAAATCCAGACAGATAGCTAGACTATCTGTCCAATCTGAGTTTTCTGTTGCACGACTGAAACTACTTTTGAACGTACACATGTTCCACCAAAACAAGTTCCTTCCTGAGACTATTTAGCAGAGGCACCGTGGCTCTGTCCGGCACTTAGCGACGCCCATGACGATTGTGATTGGTTTAAAGAAATGCCAATAAACCAGAGCACGTTTTTCTCCCATCCCAGAATGCTGTGTGGACTAGACAGACCTGTGGTCTAGCAATGCGAGATTACCTTGCCTTATACTTGCACAATGTATGTAGAGAGAAAATGTTGGGGACTTTTCTTGTATTGTGTATGTCTCTCGAAAATTGTATTTTGTCCTGTTTGCAAGAAATAAAATTTAAAAAATGGTGAGTTATTTCCTCTCACACAGGCTCAGAACGTACGTGGTACTTACGGGGGGGGGGTATTTAGAAGAGGTAGCTTTGTCCCCCCTTTAAAAATATGAAAGACAACCCACTCCGCAAAGGAGGTCAAAATAATCATTCAGGGGGCTCAAAACAGGTACGAAAAACAAGAATTGTGTCTACTTTGCTACATTGGGGGGGTTAAAGAACACAACAGGAAGTGGAAAATAAAGATATATTTATGTAAAAAAAAAGGGAAAATCCAAGGCACTCTTTTTCAAAATTATTTAAAAAGCCTTTATTTTACTGGCTATTTCATAATAGAAAATGTAAAAGACATAGGGAGAAGCAACCCACGCGTAGCGGCACAGACAGGCTGCTTCAGGGTGTGCTTCCCAGACAAACAATTTCCCCTTTTGTGTAGGCTAATTGGAAACACCTGAGTGACATGATGAGTTACCACATGAAACAAACAAACAATCCACTAGGTGGCTGGCTGTAAATGTTCACATTCAAAAGAACAAAAAAACAAAAAACAGTTCACTAAGTGGCTATACATAGTAAATATCCACATACAGAGAGAGTCCACAGGTAGCTACATTACAAGTTAAGCCCAAACAAATATATACAGAGAAAATGATCACAAGAAAGGACTGAAATCTATTTCTTCATTCAACCCAGGGTACACTGTGGCCTGTAAATCACATATATATAAAATGTTTTTCTCTGTAAAAGTAATTTTAATCGGTCACCACCCCGAATTAGGCCTTCTGGATTACTGCACATTTTGGAAGTGTTTTTCCATAGGATAATCCAAATAGTCTTTTCTAATGACATTTTTTGTGCTCAGATACTCGTCTCTTAGACGACGTTGGAACTGGCCAAAAATATATTTATGTAAATTTAAACTTTGGAGCTTCTGGCTTTCTTCAATTTCCCCTTGGGGATCAATAAAGTATCTATCTATCTATCTATCTATCTATCTATCTATCTATCTTTCAAAAGCCGCTTTCCGACCGGAGGGATTTTAGCAGTTCCTAGAACGTAACGTTCCTAGAACCCTTTTTTTCTCGTTTTCCGACTGGACCAATTTGGGGATTATTAAGTTCCTCTGACCACAGTTCCTGGAACTCTTTCAGCTCCTACTTCAGGGCAGGGTCTTTTCCCTTTTCTGCATAGTGGTGGTTAGATGGCTGTGTTATAATAACAAAAGGTCAGTTGCTATGACCACTTGGCCAGTGTGAATGCAAATGGCAAAACTGGTTTTGGGGGAGAGTAGTTATGCCGTTTTTCCATTACATGGTACCTGATCGACTCGCCTCGACTCTACTCGTCTTTTTTGGTTTTCCATTACGAAAAAAAGTCCCAGGTACCTGCTAACAGGTACTTTTTTTAGTACCACCTCCGTCCAGGGTCCAAGCGAGCTGAGGCGATACCAAAAGGTGACATTACCTGCAGACTACTGATTGGTCAGAGAGAATTGTCACTAATCACTGCGTCATCATTGCTAGTGACAGACTGGGGGTGTGGGGGGGGTGTCCTGAACAAAGCCGCCATTTTTAAATAGTTTAGCCAGCGGTCTTGTTTTTTCTGCCTCCAGCTTCTTTAGAAACTAAATGTGTCTTCTGGTTGTGGCAACATGCCGAGAATCAAAAACAACACACCTTCCACGTTCTGTGTGTGTGTCGCGTTAGGTCACGGCAGTTTCCTGTGGCGTCGTTATGACGACCAGCCACGCTCACCTCAGGCATGAAGCGGTACTAAAACTGCAATGGAAAACGGAGGACGGGGCACCGCGGCCAAGTCGAGTAAAGTAGAGTAGAGTCGAGTCGAGCAGGTACCATGTAATAGAAAAACTCCATTAGCAGAACTGTTTAGAAGTGGACTGTTCCTATAACTACGTTCCTGTAACTACTTGGTCGGAAAGAGGCTAAAGTCCCATTCTCTAACAGATTTGTTGTTGAGATGTACACGATTCCTAAAAAATCATCCTAAAAAATGTGTGATGATGATTTGAGTATGCAGAAATTTTTGAACAATACAGGAGAAGAAGTATTTCCTCTTGATGAATAAAGACATTTGCACCATGAATTGATACAGAAAATGCACAAATTGTTGGATACAAATTCACCAGAATGCAGGAAATGAAGTGTTTGACGTACACAATTTTGTGGGAGAGGACACCCAGACCCCCCCCAGTTACAATGTGTCCCCCCCACCAATTTTGAAACAAAACCTACACCCTTGTGTTCTAGTGGGCTGACGCGAGGCGTCGCCACGGTCGGCCTTCGTCGCCACTAGTTCCTGGCCGTCTGCTCTGTGTGTCAGGGCCTTTATAGACAAGCTGTTGTGGAATTGCCAGCAAACTTTCTGCAGTGAGACCATTTCCCTGAACCATTAGCGTGTCCAGACTCTAGGTAAAGTTCACATCTTCTTGCTGCCTGCGGAGAAGAAAAGGGTGATGGAGCGTGTTTGAACAACATTTACTGTTTACTGGTAACCTGTCAAGTAAGGACAGGGGAGTGGAGTACTTGTTGACATTTCCCAGGCACTTTCTACTGTGTGGCTGTGTTTCCGACAAGGAGTGACAGCTAACAAAGCCAGACAAACATTCAAACATTTAATCTCCTTGTTGACGCATGCATGCCTGCACTGTTCACTCTTTGCTCTTTTTGCACAAATGACTCGAGAGAAGTCAACAGTTGAAGAAGTGCTGGAAGCCATCAAAAACAGCAATGCTCTTCGTTCTGCTTTTGGAGATTGTGGATTACCCTGGGAGTATAAAAAATGTACTGTTTATTATTTATGCTTGCATGTCACTTCAGTTTATAAATGATTGACACAGATGTGCTTTGGGAATGACAAAGTGAAATCACAGAAGTCTTACTTTTCTCTTACTGCTCTTACTTAAACTTAAGAGCATTTTGAGTCTAATGATTTGAAACATTACATACATTTACAAATAAATGAAAAAGTATTCTTTCGAACGGGCATTTGTGAATTCAGTTTTTATCTGTAAATCGATAGAGGCATTTGTGGATCTCAATTCTAGAGTGTTTGTTGAGACAAACTTTCTGCCGAAAATCCACTTGACTACACAATCATTTTTCGGGAAGCACATGCTTGCATCTATATTTGAATTATGTTAATGTGATGCAGTGAATATTAGTGTTTGATTATTTATTCTGTGTACTGTGTATTTTCTAGCACACAATTTCTTATTCATTTTAGTGTTACGTACAGGATTTTGTAAGACTGTGGTGGGTGGACCTCGGACCTTACAGGGGCAGCTCCCCCGGAAAAAAAGTTAAATGCATCAACCCGGTGCCCTTTGCTATTTTCAGCTATTTTAGGGGTACAAATGTGTGACCTTTTTAATGTGGGGCTTAATTTTGGCAATTCTCCAAATTTATAAAGTACAAATACTTTATTTTGAGTGAGCCTGTATGTAGGCAGAGATTTACTGAACTCAAATATATCAGCCATATATAGAAATTATGGAGCAATGTGATTTTAGAGCACCTCAAGTATTTAGAAATGTAGATATTACACATGTGGCACATTCATTTTGGCAATTCTCCAAATGAATACAGTAAAAATGCTTGATATTTTGTGTGTATACTCTGAGTTGTCCTTAATTATCAGGATATTCCTTCCAGCAAACCATTACCAAAGAAAAAAAGTATTTTCCCTTAAAATTTAGTGGGATTTCTTATTTTATAAGAGACAGGTCGTCTTGTATTGCCAGACCTTCCTCCACTGACGGGAGGGGAGAAAAACGTGCTCTGGTTTATTGGCATTTCTTTTAACCAATCACAATCGTCTTGGGTGGTGCTAAGCGCCGGATGGAGCAACGGTGCCTCTGCTAAATAGTCTCAGGAAGGAACTTGTTTTGGTGGAACGTGTGTACGTTCAAAAGTAGTTTTAATTGTAAACTCAGATTGGACAGATAGTCTAGCTAGCTGTCAGGATTTAGTAGAACGCCAACACAAAGAAAGAGGAAGGTGACGGACATCCGGCCGAAGAGGAGGGACCTGGTGGAACTAGAACTGGGCTACATAGGACCGGGCTAGATAACTACCAACTGAAGCAGCGCGAGCCCACTGCTAAAAGTCCTGCAAGTTGCTAACACAAGCATCCTCGTGCGTTTCATACTCAAACAGAAATGTTTAATTGTGTGCTATTTGTGCATATGTTAATACCGTAGATTCACAAATGCTTTAAATTTATGTACTCGCAGATGTTTTTATTTGTGGAACTTTGTTGTGAATTTACAGATCAGTTTTATACTTGCAAAAAATATTTTTGTGAGTTTACAAATCTTTTTTTGTATCTATGGAATGTGTATTATATTTGCAGATTACACATTTACACACAGGTGGTCAATCTGTTCACAAAAATAATATTCAGAAAAATCTCTCCCTAGCAGTGGCAGTAGTGGCCCTGGTGTGTATGGGCAGGATTGGTGGTGGTTCTTTTGTTTGTGGACGTGTCTGTGTGCATGAAACTGTAAGTTGACACTTATCATTGTTTTTAATTTGGTTGTATGGTTGTGTCCAGCAAAAAGTTAACAATATTTAAAGCCAGCACTGGCAACCACGAAGCAGCACAAGGCATGTTGCGTTTCTCAGTCTGTGTGTGATTGTGTTAACCCTCCAGTTGTCCTCGGGTCAAATTTGACCCATTTAAAAAAAAATGTATATCAGAAATATGGGTTGCCCAAAGAATACCAAATTGCCCAAGAATAACATGGATGGTTCCACACAATGTTCTTTGCAAGTAAAATTATCAGTTGAATGTTTGGTGTTTTATTCAATTAAAAAAACATTGAGAAACATTTTTAAAGTTTCAAAACAGTGACTAAACTTTGACAGTCTGTGGTTATCCATCGACATATGTTCCTCTGATCTTGACTAGTCTAAATAATTCATAGTTTCACTTTGTTTTACTCGAAAATGAGGCATAATTTCATAGAAATAAGGTTTACTGACTAACGATTCAAAAATCAGTGTAAAACTAGTGGCAATAAATCAGTTTTAGTGGTGTATATACTAGTGGTAGTAAAATAAGGTGAACAGATTTAATGTTCACCTTTTTTTATTTTATTTAATGAGGTAATGTTTTTATCTTTGTAAACTTAAAACGAGGACACTGCCCCAGGGGCGTCACTAGACCTAGAGCTGCATTGGGGTACAGAAGCCCCCCTAGGGGGGGTGCATGAGCATGCTCCCCTGTAAGAAAATGTTGTCTATTTTAACGTTTAAATGCATCAATCTGGTGCACTTTGAAAATAAATTCAGAGGTTAGACTTGATTATTCTTATCTATATATAGACATTCTTTCAATATATTGTCATTAACCTGACATTTTCTTTTCTTGGAGAGAGACATTATTGCGTCTTGTCTTTCTAGCTTTCCTCACTGTATGTACTTTTAACTTTTTCTTGTCCTCCTCTGTTCACTTGTATTCCTTTTCTTTTGTCCCTTCACTCTTCTCTCCCTTAGTTTCTCACTCTCTTCTCACTGCCCTTTCTTGCTCTTATCTGTTTCACTCGTCTCCTTGTCCAGTCTTCCAGCTGTCCTTCCTTTCCACCCTCCCTATAAGGACCAAAGCAGAACAATCTGACTGATTTTGTTAGTCCTCAATTCCTGCTAAGCATGTTAAGTATGTTAATTATGTTAAACAATGACATTTCAGAATCACCCACACATAATTGATTCACTGATATAATATGGCAATATGTTCAATGAGAAATAGGCAAGCAATGTACTGCAGGCCTATTGACAACAACAATGGCAAATGAATGGCAAGGGAGAAGGATCGGCAGTTTTGTAATCAACATTTGCTCGCTGAGCCAGCCAGCCATCCAGAGATAGTCATCACTGACTGGCTGGCAACCTAATGCAGCTGGCACAAGTTTGTAATGAATAGTTTAATAAGTCTGCACTCTATTAAGTGGTTTCATTTAATGACAAGTTACCAAGTATCTACCTCTAAGTAGCTAGCTCAAGTGAAACTGAAATGTCATTATAGTACTGTGTGCCGTAGTAGTAGTTAGTTGTTAGTTGTATCACTGCTAACAATGTTAGCAATAGCTATTACAAATTGTAGATCATACACAGCCTACACATATAGGTTAAACGTTAAATAATATATACATAGATGATAAACAATAACACTTAGGCTACAAGAACACCTTTGGTTTACCTATCCTATGAGATATTGTACTACTCATATCGTTAACATGAATCGATAGCATGTTATTCGAAAGCTTGCTAAGCACTCAACGCATATCGGTTAGCGATATTGTACTACTCACACTCGTCAGAGCTAGCTGGCTGAATGAATGAATGGATGGATGAAAGAAGCCCACTGTAGCTGTCTCGCAAAGGGCAAAGATTCTTCTTACCGCGCTGCCAGAAATATGGGCATTCTAGAACATCTCTGAGCTCTGAGCAGCGCTTGCTCTGGCTGTCTTGAGCCTGTGTGTGTAGGGTGCGCTCCTATACATTTGGTCAATCTTTTCTTTCTTTCATTCCAATTATGGGTCTGTCAGTCACAGTGAAAACCGGGGACATTTCCGGGTACAGCTCCAGCTGGGGACAGGTCACCGAAACCGGGGACTGTCCCCGGAAACCTGGGTCATTTTCAATTGTGATCCTGGAGGACAAGAACAACATTATATAATATACTCTACTACTGGACTTATTTGTCTTGTAGAGCCAGTGCCTTTGCAGTAGTAGCCCCTAAACTCTGGAATCAGTTACCTCTTCATATCAGACTGGCTCCTGTACTGCCTCTTTTCAAATCCCGTTTTAAAACACATTTTTATTGTCAGGCTTTAACACATTAGAATAGTTGCCTTTCTATATTATTATCATTTTGCTGTTAAACTGTTGTCTTTTTGTTGTTGTTGTGTTCATTGTGTTCTTTCTATGTTTTTGTTTTTCTGATTGTACAGCACTTTGGTCAACTGTTGTTGTGCTTTATGGATTTGGATTGTAAATATTCTATATTTGTCGTTAATATCCAGATTATTATTTGTTCAAGGATGCCTTTTTGCACTAAATTGTGATTATTGCATCAGCATTTTTCCATATTCATCCTGCACTGATGTTAAGCCAATAGAGGGCAGCATAAACCAGCTAGTGGTATATCTGTTCACCACGCTTCCCATTCTACAGTATGTGGATATGGATCTTACTCTTTTAACATTCCTGTATTACATAATGTTGTTCTTGGAAAAAAACTGTGGACAATCATTTCTTCATCATAGTCAGTTACCTGCACTTTCCAACCGAGGACAGGAAAATCTAACTGCAGCATACCAGTGATAGCATCCACAGTGTCCCTAATAGATATTATTCTAAAGTTTGTGAGTGGAAGTAAAAGTGAAAGATTTTTTACTTCTATGTTTCACCAAATTCTTACTCTAGCAGTTTGATAAACACAGGCCCTGAGCTGCAAACATGCACACAGATTCATAAAGCCTTCCTGTTTCTTCCTATAGCAGCTGTGTCAGCTGTGATCAACTCATTAAATCTTTCAACATTTTACTCTGCTCCCTTTCTGATTCTCTTTCTCCCCTCATTACCACCTGTTCATCATCAATGCTTTGAAAGTCTGTCATCAGCCTGGAAACTGGCCAAAACAAGCTTTACCTGCTGAAGACTGCGCATGACCAACACAGCCAACTCACGCTGCGTAGACACTGCTGACACAGCTCTGCATGTATACAGTATGTAGCAACCCATAAGGCCCTGGGACATGGTCATCATCTGCCTATGTACATTACATCCCTTTCCCGAGCCACATTAACCAGCTCTGACTGGGGGATCCCGAGGCGTTCCCAGGCCAGGGTGGAGATATAACCCCTCCACCTAGTCCTGGGTCTTCCCCGAGGCCTCCTCCCAGCTGGCTTGATATGCTGCTGCCCCAAATTCTACTTGACTTAATACATAAAATCTTCCTTCTGACGAAACCTTCTGCAGTCAGCCTCACCAACAAGCCCGCCCCCCCCCCATCCCTAATCTCTACACTAACTTTATCCTGGACTTTACATCTGCCCGTTGCACATACTATTCTTTGTAAATTCTGCACTCAATCCATGCAGCCTCTTTTTTCTTATGCAACAGTTATTTTGTATGTATTTGTTTTTTCTGTATTTATTGTTTATTTCACATTCATGTTTCATATGTTTGTTTGTTTGTTTGTTTGTGTATGCACCTTTCACCAAGACAAATTCCACATAAGTGTACTTAATGTGGCAATTAAACCTTTTCTAAATTCTGTTTTTGGATTTCTGAAACCGTTTTATGGAAGCAGCCCTACACAGACAAGTAGACAAGCATGCAACTTTAAGAAGACAGGAAGAACGTTTTGGAAAGCCTGTACAATATAACATTGGTCAACACATTATGTGAAGCAACATGTATAGTACAATATATAATATATAATAATAGTTTGAGCTCACTAGTTGTAGCGGCTGCTTTCTTATGAGCTGTTATCTCTGAACACACATTTGACAGGATGTTATGCCTCTTGTTTTTGCATTACTCAGGGGTACAAATGATAAGAGTAAAGTTGATATCATTTTATATCCAATCTATATCCACTCATCTACTTTGTTTGCACTTGTTAATGTAGTTCTAAATTACCCGTGAATTGTTTTCCTCCTTAGATACCTCCTCTATCTGCAGCAGACTTTCCTTCTTGGTCCAGTATGTTTCCAATGTCTTATAAAAACAGGAAATGGCTCAGTCTTTTCCAGAAATGTATTTATTTAACAACAGTTATTTATTTATTTACGGTTGTGTTTTCTTGTTACACTTATGATTCACTTATGTAATGCTTAACCCATATAATGCAGCTATTACCAGATTTGTGTACCCTTTCATTGATAGGTTTCATTAAAGTGACTATATGTAACTTCTCAATGTTTCTGAAGCTCTCCGAAGTCATTTTTCATACAATGGTCTTAAATGACCTGTAACAGCAAAGGAGACTAACAGTGAAAAGAACGCTATTTTTACATAGTTTTTAGTAAGGCATCTGCCCGGGCCCGATTTTTCCCACAAAGTCACAGAATGATTCTGGTTTTTACACTGTTTCTATATATATCTTTATGTTCTTATATGTATTTTATGTAATGTGAGCCTGTCCCGTCAAAGACAAATTTATGTCACTCATGACTAGTCTATATCCTCGACGTTCCACTTCGGCTTCGTTGCCGCTGGAAAATCCGCCGGATTTCACTCATTTAGGCTGGATGTCCTTGGGCTTCCTTGTGTTGGCGTTCTAACCTCCGGTGGATTTGTGAGGACTATGGTTAACTGCTCCTCAGATCTCTGCAGGGTAAATCCAGACAGCTAGCTAGACTATCTGTCCAATCTGAGTTTTCTGTTGCACGACTAAAACTACTTTTGAACGTACACATGTTCCACCAAAACAAGTTCCTTCCTATGCTATTTTGCAGAGGCACCATGGCTTTTCTCTGTTGCTTAGCACTGCCCAAGACGATTGTGATTGGTGTAAAGAAATGCCATTAAACCAGAGCACGTTTTCCTCCCATCCCTGAATGCTACGTGGATTAGCCAGACCCTACTCCAGCGCGCTTTGTCTTGCAAAGCGAGACTAATCATGACAGACAATAAAGTTTTTCTTATCTTATCTTATCTTATCTTATCTTAAGCCACCTCCGATCATGCACCTTGGAAATGTAATGTAAATGTGTTTTTAACTCTAAATGTTTGTCACATCTCTGAATAAGCACCTTTCTCATTTCTTTGTGACCTGTAACATTTCTGTCACACTTCAAATTGTCTAAAGTCTCAACTGAATGCTGTCACAAAACCATAAAGACAACAGAGAGAATAGATATATGTCTTGTTCCGCTTTCTTGGAGGAAAAAGTGCACATAATAACTATATCAATTAATTATCATCTTTTATGCACAAGACATAATTAGTTGAATAAACCAGGAAACACTGTAAATGGGCCCATCTGTATCTCTGTCTCAGTCTCTCTCCCAACCGGCAGCGGCAGACGGCCGCCCACCAAGAGTCAGGGGCTGTCTGATAGTTCTGTCTGTTTTTCCTCGCCGCGGTCGCACCAAATGCTTGCTGTTTTGGGAATTGTTGGGTCTTTGTAAATTATAGAGTGTGGTCTAGACGTAATCTGTAAAGTATCCTGAGATAACTCCTGTTATGATTTGACACTATAAATAAAATTGAATTGAGGAGATTTGATGACGAGATACTTCTCGTGTCAGATTAGTCTGTAAAAATGATTTGAGGTTTCCCCTCATTGTGTGGGGCAAAACAGGTAAAAAAGTACAACCACAATAATAACCTGAACAGATGTCTTATGGATCAAATAATGCACTTCCAGAACATAGAGGCTGTGAGCAAATAATACGTAATAGTCCTTGTTATTCTATGTTTGTCTACACAGATATTATCCAAAATGCAGCTAATTATCTGGTAAATGATAGAATGATGAGTAAAAATAAACCACTGTTGAGCTCACAGCGTAAAATTTTCTTATGCCCAAAAATATATTAACGTTTCTAAAAGAACATCCGGTTCTCCAGTGAACAATGACTTCCCCTGCACTGAACAGACTAAACAACACGCATCAGACAGAACATTGATGTTGGATTGGTTTACAAAGTGCTTGATTACAGTTAATGCTAAATTCTTCTAACCTTTCAGTTAAAAACTAAATCTACAACAGACCTTTTTCACGGCAGACATGTTGACATGTCAGAGTAGGAACAGCACAGCTGTATTCAAACCCATTAATGATGGCTGTATTCCACTTAGGAGAGGTCCTGGTGTTGTGCATGCTGACTCACTGAAATATCTTACTGGGACACTTGATGGAATTGAGCCATCGTTAAGGTTATCAATTTCAGCTGTGCTTTTCCTACTATGACAAGTCCAAATGTCTGCTGTGAAAAAGCTCCATACCTGCATGACAACTATGGGATGGTTAAAAAAAAATAATGATAATATGGTTACAGTATGTTTAGGGTTAGCCAACCAAAACACTTGGTTAAGGTTAGGGAAAGGTTGGTTATGATAAACATTTTTTTTTTTATTGCTGGTCTGTAACAAGCAAAACATCTACAACGAGCAAACACCACTAGCTTGCATTTAGGTTATATGCACTACATGCTCATCCTTTACTGCATCATCCACACCACACATTACTTTCAATACAGGAAGTAGGAGTCTTAGACCAGAAGAAGTCTCAAAATCTGCTTGTAGCATGCTCGTATGATTTATCCATCGCCCACCTGTGGGCTCAGCATTCTTTGGCTCAGTGGTGCTGCAACCAAAAGTGAATGACAAAGGAATGTAATCTTAGGAGAATGGCATGTGAAATACCAAAGTGGTTTAAAGCCTTTATGTTTGGGTGGGTGAGTATCTGTATATCACAATGAACTGAGACAGCTGGGCTCTCATCTGTGTTTCATAAATCTACTGAGAAGCACTCCCCTTGGTTTTAAATGTATACACTTGATAAACATCTGCCATGCTTAGATATATGTAAGTGTGTTAGTAGCGTATTGGAACTGGTTTCTTTGGAATTGCCTTTGTAAATCTATTCCTTTCTTTTACAGATTAAATTAAATTAAAAACAGCATCTAAGAAAGGTGTAGCTGAAAGCTTCATTTCGATTACACTTACGAAACAAAATTGGGAAGACAGATCAAGAGAAAGGAGTGCATTCTGTCAATCATAAAACAAATCCAGCTTTGGAATTTGAAAACCATTGACTTTCAGATTGCAGATAATGGCATAACACATATACATCCATGCAGGAAACACATTGAGCATAAGCAGACATGTTGTAGCATCAGGTTGGAATGCATGTCTAAAGGGGGCAGTTGAACAGTGTTAATGAGAAACCATGTTGATTTATAGCAGCTGTTACTGCTTTTAGTTATAGCAGCTCCAATCACCCTTACAAGAAGTGAGGTGGGCAAACAAAGACCGGTCAAACTTTTTCTTTGCAAGCGCAGCTAATTGACATTCCTGTTGTCAAAGTAACAAGTCAAGAGGAAACTGCTAAGCTACTAAGCCTAATACACAGTTTCCTTGGTAACCGTTGGTGTGGAGGCAGCTGTAGGCAATTCTCAACAATTTCCATGTGACAACTCTCTTCAAACTGGTTATGAGTAGGCTATTTTTACACTTTAGACTGAGTAGCTCCATGAGTGTGATGGTCGATAACTGTAAACCGATGTCAGAAGTATTTTTGGAATTTTATCCACTGTTTATACACCTGCTGCTGAGACACAGTACTTCCAAACCATGTAAAAAAATTGAGTGTAGACTCCCAAACTTAAAATCATACAGATGTTACTTTTTGCAGTCTGTGCGTGTGGGTCTGTCTGTGAGAGAGAGAGAGAGTCTATAGATAAGTGTAAAAAGTCGATGAATTACACATATACTCCACTGCATAGACTCTTTGCTGACATCTCCCTAGGTTGCTTGTTGTTATGACTCCAACACAGGCACTGTAGGCCTGTAGGATAATAGATAGGCCAATACATTTTATTATGGTGAAACACTGCAAAATGTTATAAATTGAGTAGATTGTATGTAATACCCTTTTAGTTGAGTGCATGCATTCATTTTTGCTTCCAGCACACTAGGTGAGAGATGGGTATGTCCTGCTGTCTGGGGCAGCCTAGACAATCTTGAATCTAAGTGGATAGGTACATATGTATTACCTCTGTACAGCTATCACAGTTTCAAGTGCCACATATTCTGCATTGAATTTGAGTCTGGACTCCAGGACACTCCAGTGGATTAACATTTTTGGTTTTGAATACATTCCTGTGCAGCTTTGGCTTTACATTTGGTCTTGTTTTTTTGATGGAAAATAAATGAGTCAGTCCTGTTGTGGACTGCAGCTCTTCCAGGGCCTATTGCAGACAGCACCCCCCCACCCCATGCTCACTATTCTTGTGGGGTTTGACTTATGCTAAACATGATGTTTATTATGGTGCAGAGCTGCATCGAAAATGTATGCTCTTATAAGTCAAGTCAATTTTATTTATTGATATAGCCCAATATCACAAATCACAAATTTGCCTCTTTAGGCTTTACAATCTGTACAGCATACGGAACCCTCTGTCTTTTTTGACCCCTTGAAACAACAACTGGGGAGGGATCTCTCTCTCAGGATAGACAGACGTACAATAGATGTAGACTGTAGACTGTATGCACAGTTATTTACAAGCTTAATAGCCAGTAGCATTTTTTCCTATGCTCCCCAGGCTTTATGAATGTAACATTACTGAATCAGTTAGGACTGCAGCCAGCCTCAGGTATGCCTCAGGTATCATGGAACCATATCTAATAGCACAAACTAAATCAAAGTGAATATATGGTGACTTTCTCTGTGAGCAGTGTTGGTCATTAATTTGCTGAGTGCCCATGGTGTTTAGATTTTGCTGCAAAAGATAAAACTCTGTGTTGACATTATGCAGTTGCATGTGAG